>NC_090330.1:5784408-5836908 GCF_035084215.1 Heptranchias perlo
TTTGTAGGGTGGGGAGGTTTTAGTAGGGTAGTGGGGGATTTAGAGATGTTTGAGTTGAGGTAAGAAGGAAGGAAGGAAGGGAGGGAGTAGGGAGGGAAGGTGATATAGTAGTGGGATGATTAATTTATAGTTAAGGGGGGGGAGGGGATGTGTGGGATAAGAAGTGAGGGAGGGATGGAGGATAGGTTGTGTATGAGGTATAGTTGTAGAGGTGGTTGAGAGAATGGGATTGAGGTAAGAGGATTAGGATTGTGGAGAGTAATGAATTGATAATTGTATAGGGATGAAGGAGAGTGGGTGAGTATGTAAATATAATGGTGAGGGTAATGGTGGTGATAGTTAGTATTAGGGAAGATGAAGTAGGGGAAGGGAGGTTGGTGTTGATAGATTAATTATGGTTTAGGAGAGGAAGGAGATAGGAGGGATATTGAGATATTTGTGTGTGGGGATGAGTAAATTAGGTTGGGGTGTGAATTAGATTTGGGGGTTTTGAGGATTGGTATGGTTGGTGTGATGGTGTGTAGGGGGGTTGATTTAGTATGGAATTAAGAGGGGGAAATAATAGAAATTGAAAGAAAATAGGGTTAGGGGGGAAAAAATGGAAAAATAAAGAATGGGTGAAAGAGGAAGAAGAAAGAGGGGGGAAAGAGGAAGAAGAAAGAAGGGGGAAATTAGGAGAAGAAATAAGGTAAAAGAGGAAAAAAAAATAAGGTGGAAAAGAGGTGAAAAAGAAAGAAGGGGTAAAATAAAGGGGTGTAAATATATGATGGAAAAAAACAAAAGGGGAAAAAGAGGAAAAGAAAGATGGGGAAAATAAGGATGGGAAAAGAGGAGAAGAAGAGGGGAAAATAGATTGGAGGAGAAGAGGAAATGAAGATGGGAAAGTAAAGAGTTGTAAAATAAAGATGAGTGTGAAATATAGGTTGAAAAGATGAGAAGGATGAGTTTAAATAAATGTAGTTGTTAAAAAAAGATAGTGTGAAAAGTACATATGGGTAACATCGTATAAGAACTTGTTTGTACACTCAATCGTTTCACCGACCTTCATCGCCTCTTCACCTCCCTCGATTTCCCCCTCCCTTGGTTTCCCCTCTTCCCTGCCCTCAATTTCCCCTCCCTCAATTTCCCCTCCCTCGTTTCCCCGTTTCCCCTCCCTCGGTTTCTCGTCCCTCGGTCTCCCCTCTTCACCTCCCTCGATTTCCCCTCCCTTGGTTTCCCTCTTCCCTGCCCTCAATTTCCCCTCCCTCAATTTCCCCTCCCTCGGTTTCCCTCTTCACCTCCCTCGGTTTCTCGTCCTCGGTCTCCCTCTTCCCTCCCTCGGTTTTCCCTCTTCACCTGTTCTCAGAACTTTCCACACAACAGCTGCTGCCATGGAACCACGAGCAAAGACACTGAACGACAGGAGATCCAGCGTAAATGCAGTCACATTTGCAGGGGTCTCATGATAAGATGTCACATGATCAGATATCACATGGTCAGATGTCACATGGCCAAATGTCATATGATCAGTACGTAACATGATCAAACCTCCAGGGATGCCTCCAACCAGAGTTGGCAAACCTAATGTACATTGAGGAATCTAGTCCTTAGCCTGTGCAGGTCCTTGTCGTCATATACACAGACACAAATGGACTCCTTCTGTGCTGAGACCTCCGCAATTCTGTGCTCATACTCCCCCTGCTTGTTGCAGCAATGCCTGTACTCAGACTGCCATCCACCTTCCTCTCCTCAACGCTTTCTGTACATTATTTTTCGAATGTACAGCACAGAAACAGGCCACTCGGTCCATCTCGTCCATGCTGGTGTTTATGCTCCACACGAGCCTCCTCCCACCCTTCTTCACCTCACCCTATCAGCATATCCTCCTATTCCTTTCTTCTTCATGTGTTTATCCAGCTTCCCCTTAAATGCACCTAAACTATTTGCCTCAACTAATGAAACAAGGCTAATTATAACCCAACAAGCTGGTCTATTTCACATGGAATAAATGACTGAATAAAATATAGTTTTCAGTGAAACTCTATCTACTTCGTAGATCTAAGGTTGATGATCTTAGAGCAGAGAAGGTTAAGAGGAGATTTGAAAGAAGTGTTCAAAATCATGAGGGGTTTAGATAAAGTAAATATAGAGAAACTGTTTCCAGTGGCAGAAGGGTCAAGAACCAGAGGACACAGATTTAAGGTGATTGGCAAAAGAACCAAAGGCGATATGAGGAAAAACTTTTTTACGCAGTGAGTGGTTAGGATCTGGAATGCACTGCCCGAGGGGGTGGTGGAGGCAGATTCAATCATGGCCTTCAAAAGGGAACTGGATAAGTACTTGAAGGGAAAAAGTTTGCTGGGCTACGGGGATAGAGCAGGAGAATGAGACTAACTGGATTGCTCTTACAAAGAGCCTGCACGGGCTCGATGGGCCGAGTGGCCTCCTTCCGTGCTATAACCATCCTATGATTCTTTGATTCTATTTGAATCGCTTTCTGTAACGTGGAAAATAACCAAACCCAGCACCCTACCGCTGTTAACAGGCTAATCTCACTTTACGGTCGGGGTATCACTGAATGACTGGCACTCGCTCAGGAAGCGAGAGAGTTATCTGCCTCTCTAACTGTTCTCAACAAAAGATTTGCTCAGATCGTGTTTTCCAGAGAGGCTTTAAAAACAGAACTGACGAGATTCACCCTACACGTTAACAATCTGTTTCAGATCGTGTGGGCTGATTTCTGCATTTCTATTTTTATTTCAGATGAGCATTTTTTTTTTGCTTTCTTTTTATCTCTGGATAAACTGGTTTGGGGGCCAGGATTAAAGGCTACAGGAGATAAGTATAGGCAGGAGGCCCTTTTATATCAGAGGAGCTCATCTGGCAGCAGACATTTGGTTGTCTGACCGTCAGTACAGACGCCTCCAACCAACAGAGGCCGACGGCATTGTAGGCCCAATGAGAACGTATGTCCATCAATGTGTGGTGGGATCAAAGACATCTTGCCTTTCAAGGAAACCCAGAAGTTGGCTCCCCGTGCCTCTGTATTTCTTTGCACTCTGGCTCTGTGTATTCCACAGCGGAGCCCAGCTGGGCCTGCAGTGGGAACATAGCAATCACTAGACTAGAATATTAGAGCTAGGCCGTTCAGGGGTGATGTCAGGAAGCACTTCTTCACACAAAGTTTGGTGGAAATCTGGAAAACTCTCTCCCCCAAAAAGTTGTTGGGGCTGGGAGTCAATTAAAAATTTCAAAACTGAGATTGTTAGATTTTTGTTAGGCAAGGGTTACGGAGTTATGGAATTAAGACACAGATCAGCCATGATCTAATTGAATGGTGGAAAAGGCTTGAGGGGCTGAATGGCCTCCTCCTGTTCCTATGTTCCTAAAAGACCAAGGTCCATCTAGTTCGCTTTCCACCATCCTGGTAGTCGCATGATACACTGATAATGGAGTTGTTGACTAATCGTAGCAATCAACCTCTATCAATGAGTCTACAACAGACCCAGACATGAGGTGAGGAAAACCCCCAGGGGTGGAGAGCTTTGGGAACCATAGGTCCAAAGTCACCTGTTCCTCCCGAGCAAAGTTACACTCACCACATGTCATGTCTCAAATACTTTACCCCAAAATGTTACTTTCTGTAAGAAATCGATCTAATTTGCATTTGAATGAATCGATACTAACTGCTTCCACCGTCTCCCCAGGGAGCCTGTTCCATAGACTGACCGCTCGCTCACTGAAATATGATTTTAAAGCGGGGGGAGGGGGCTGGGCGCGATGCGTGGGAGGCCTGAAGCGGGCGGCTCACCCCACAGTTATGAATGGTGAGGTCCCGGCTGATTTAATGTAAGGGACCTATTTGAATAATTGAGATCGGGTTCCCACTAGAAACCGGCGGGAATGATGTCCAGGCCGGGAATGATGTCCAGGCTGGGAATGATGTCCAGGCCATTGGGAAAGATGTCCAGGGTGGGTATGATGTCCAGGCCGGGAATGATGTCCAGGCCATCGGGAAAATTGTCCAGGCCGGGAATGATGTCCAGGCCATCGGGAAAGATGTCCAGGGTGGGTATGATGTCCAGGCCATCGGGAAAATTGTCCAGGCTGGAATGATGTCCAGGCCATCGGGAAAGATGTCCAGGGTGGGTATGATGTCCAGGCCGGGAATGATGTCCAGGCCGGGTATGATGTCCAGGCCATCGGGAAAGATGTCCAGGCTGGGTATGATGTCCAGGCCATCGGGAAAGATGTCCAGGCTGGGAATGATGTCCAGGCCATCAGGAAAGATGTCCAGGCTGGGTATGATATCCAGGCCGGGAATGATGTCCAGGCCGGGAATGATGTCCAGACCATCAGGAAAGATGTCCAGACCGGCGAGCGGGAACGGGAATGGAGTTGAGAGCCGGCCGCACTAAGGGAACAGACCCTGGCATAAAGTAACTGCTGGGTGGGTGGGTGGGATTCCTAAACACATGCCGGTGTGGGGAGGGAGAGGGGTCCGTGGATATCTTCCTTCTCCGAACATTCAAAAATTGTATTTACTTTGGCCTCTTCTGGTCACTCTGCTGCCTCCCGCCAGGTTTCTCGGGCAGCCTCCTGAGTCTTTACTTTTAAATGAGGCCCCGGCCTGCCTGCAGTGAGATCCTGGGAACCACTTCAAAGTCGGTGAAGGTAAGGTGAGGCCGGGCGGCAACGGAGCGACCTCAGGCCAGCAAATAGACTCGGCCCGGTCTTAACCCCATCCCCCACGCAGCATTCTCGCCGGGCGTGAGGGGGTTAAAATCAACCCCAATGTTTCTGCAGATCAGCTTCGAATTTACCCCCAGCATTTGGCAGCAATTCCAAAAACAGGGGCAGCATCACTGTGACGGGTTCAGTCGTCACGTCACTGTCTGAATTTAGATGTGTGTGTAACTAACCCTGTGTGTAACTAACCCTGTGTATAACTAGCCCTGTGTGTAACTAACCCTGTGTATAATTAGCCCTGTGTATAACTAACCCTGTGTATAATTAGCCCTGTGTATAACTAGCCCTGTGTATAATTAGCCCTGTGTATAACTAGCCCTGTGTATAACTAACCCTGTGTGTAACTAGCCCTCTGTATAACTAACCCTGTGTATAACTAGCCCTGTGTGTACCTAGCCCTGTGTGTAACTAGCCCTGTGTATAATTAGCCCTGTGTATAACTAACTCTGTGTATAACTAGCCCTGTGTATAACTAGCCCTGTGTGTCTATATATACTTTATTTTATTCGTGTAGATTAGAGCAGTAATTTTCAAACTTTTTTTCTCGTGAACCAGTGGAAGAACAGGGACCTGAAACAAGAATATCGTCTGTCTAGAGTTTTCATAAAATCACAATAAAGACCAATACATGCTCACTTTAACCACCGCACTTCAAGTAATAACTAAAATTAGACATTGACGTTACTTGAAAAACATTTAAAATACAGTTTAAAAAAAAGATCAGGTTGAAGTTTCACTTACTTAATGTGACGGGTGGATCTGCCTGTTGTTCGTGATCTCGTTCCAATCTGGATCACACGATGAAAGCTCTACACTCAGATCAGGTGTGCTGCCAAGTCAGTTTCTTTATCTTGTTTCTAACCTTGTTAAAGTCGAAAATCCCAGTTCGTACATGTAGGTTGTTGTGAACGGCAGCAACAACAGAACACTGATCTCACTTAACAGTGGATGTTCTTTGAAAGCACTGATCCAAAAAGATGACCATCTGAATGCCTTGTGGCGTGTTTCCAGCCTGTTATCACAGGTGAACTGCACCAGCTCGTTTTATTGCTCAGGCATCAAGTTTTGTTTCATTATTGATTCAAGATTAACTTATTAAAGTAATTTTTTTTTTAAATAACCCAGGCTTTCCCTGAGGCTGGACTGCATCTAAATTTCTCAGCTGATAAACATAGCTCTGTGCCCACATTTGGATATATGCACATGCAGAGCTCTGCTCTTCCCCAATCTGAGTGGGGCAACATAACTTGATACTGCCAACTTGCTGCAGTCTCAAATCTACACCAGTACAAAACAAAATACACAGCAGTTGCAATATAATAGTACAAATAAATTACAGTAGCTGAGACAAAATATTGATGTTGAAGGCTTGAACAGTAACTTTCTAAATACTTTTCTTGGAGGGGTGGGAGTGAGGATTTGACGAGGAACCAAAACAATAGTTTCAACTTGTAAATGCCAGATACGTTCGCGTTTGCCAGCTATATGTGCAAGGACGAACTTTCAGGTTGTAAACTGCTACTGTTTCCCTGGCCAACGCCGCGGCACAAGACGAAACCAAGTCAATCCAGTTTATATCTGAAATCAGATAGCTAGAATATAAAATCGCCTTTGGGACGATTACATTCTCAGTCCTTTGTGCGTGCCTCTTTTCAAAAAAAAGAAAATTCGCAACGCTGACGGGTAGCTCAGCGGCTCAGGAAGAAACTTCTGAAGAGGAGTCGGAGGCGAGCTCCACCACCCCCCCCCCCCAAAACAAAACTCCAGGAAAATCACGCTGCCCACGGGGCCGCCGTGCTGCTCCCAGCACACGGGCCGGGATGTGGTGGGTGTTTTCTTTTTAAAGAACAGCAGGACGAGGCCTGTTTTCTGAGCCCAACAAAAGGAGGGGGGGGGGACGAGTGAATAAAACGGACTGAAACTACACTCTGGATTGGAAAGCCAGATCTGTCTTTACAAAACATGTTACTCCAGGTCCGCCTCCCACTTTCACCCGGAGGCTTCACAGCCGCCAGGATCAGGTCGAATATGGTTTAAAAATTTACTGAGAACATGAACCACATCACCTGTATTTGAAAATAAACTATTGTATTGTTTTCTCCCCCAGCCCCCCACCCCACTCTGGTTTATTTTAAATCGAACGGCCCCCACCCCCCGCCACCCCTTTACCTCTGCTGCTTCTCGTCCTCTATCTCCTTCATCTTCTTTACCACAAATGACCGGACGATCTCCTCGACGTTGGTCGCCATGGTTGTTCCCCAGCCTGCGGCCTACGGCACCCACAATGCACCTGCTCGTCCCGTCCCCTCCCCCCGCCGCTAGGGGAGCAGCGTGTAGCGGCAATAAGGGAGCGAGAGGGCCCAGGGCGTCCTGGTTGATGCTCGAAACCTCGGGGTAGCTCTTCACGATGAGCTTGGCGGGGGGGACAGAGGCGGCACGATCACAGCGGGCGGGGGACCCGGCCTCACGGGGAAGCGACCCGGTGATTAACGTTCCGCTTGAAAAGCACTGGATTAAAGGATGCATTTTCTGCTCACAGGAAATGATGGTCAAGACCCTGCAGGTTATTGGAAACTAAATCCTGACCGCACTGTGGGAGAACCTTCACCACACGGACTGCAGCGGTTCAAGAAGGCGGCCCACCACCACCTTCTCAAGGGCAACTAGGGATGGGCAATAAATGCTGGCCTTGCCAGTGACGCCCACATCCCGAGGATGAGTATTAAAAAAAAATTACCTGGCAGAGGCTAATGTCCATGCTGTGGCTTACATGGTGGGGATCCCTGAGAAGCCAGGGAGTGCCAGGTATCTAACAACTTGTGGCTCAGTGGGTAGCACTCTTACCTCTCATGTCAATGAAGGTTGTGGGTTCAAGTCCTGCTCCAGAGACTTGAGCACAAAATCTAGGCTGACACTTCCAGTGAAGTACTGAGGGAGTGCTGCATTGTCGGAGTGTGCCGTCTTTCGGACGAGATGTTAAACCGTAGGCCCCGTCTGCCCTCTCCATGGTGGATGTAAAAGATCCCTCAGCACTATTTCGAGGATGAGCTGGGGAGTTCTCCCTGGAGTCCTGGGTGAATATTTATCCCTCAACCAACATCACTAAATCAGATTATTGGGTTGTTATCACATTGCTGTTTGTGGGATCTTGCTGTGTTTCCTACTGTACAACCATGACTGTACTTCATCGGCTGTAAAGTGCTTTGGGACCTCGTGAAAGGTGTTATATAAATGCAAATCTCTACCTTCTTTTATGCTAGACCTGCCAGGGCCCAGTTGCACCATGCGTTTGCTACTCTGTTGGGGCTCCACAAATTTATAGTTATGCTCCTGGTCCACTCGGCCAGGGCCCGGTGATTACACCCCGGTGATGACATTGGCACTTGCCATCAGGCAGGGGATGAACCGCCTCACCCGTGACACGTCAACTCTGTTGACTGAAGCAGGGTTGACTGTCAAAGCCCAGATGTGTCACTTCAGTGTGTCTCGGCTGTTGTCCTTAAGCCGCCATGCGGATGGGGCGGGAACGAGAATTGGATTGATAGATTTTTGTTGGGTAAGGGTATCAAGGGCCACAGAGCAAAGGCAGGTAAATGGAGTTGAGGTACAGATCACCCATGATCTAACTGAACGGCGGGACAGGCTCGAGGGGCTGAGTGGGCTACTCCTGTTCCTATGTAACAGAGACTCGACCAGATGTGCATTGGACCCATCCCATGACTAAGAAGGCGGGTACAAGGGTTTCTCAGGTTAGTTGGCCATTATCGCAGTTTCATTCCCAACTACAGTCTTTAACTGATTTGACACAGGAGGCGAAGGCCTCTGTTAAACTGAAAGAGTGGTATAAACTGGGCGACATGGACATGTTGGGCCGAAGGACCTGTTTCCATGGTGTAAACTTCTATGATTCTATGATTCTATGATCCCCCCAAGCTGGATTTTCCTCAACTCAGTCCCACCGACAACACTGCAGTCCCCGACCTATTTCCCTGGGTTGGATTTCGTTTCTCAATACTCACTGAATCTCTTTGGCAGCTTTTAGCTTGAGCCATAGTCTAGTAAACTGTTTCCTCTCTCAACTTTGCAATTGGAGGAAAACGACAAATGATATAGTCAGTAAGTCTATAACAAGGGGTTTTTTTTGTTCAATTCTTGGGTTTGCTACAAGTCACCTCGATACTGGGCAAATAAAGGCACACTCCTGGGTCATGGGCAGTGGGAGATCGCCTACAAGAAAGAAAGAAAGAACTTACATTTATATAGCGCCTTTCACGACCTCAGGATGTCCCAAAGCGCTTCACAGCCAATGAAGTACTTTTGAAGACTGGTCACTGTTGTAATGTAGCGAAACGCGGCAACCAATTTGTGCACAGCACGATCCCACAAACAGCGATGAGACTAACGACCAGATAATCTGTGTTGGTGACGTTGGTTGAGGGATAAATGTTGGCCAGGGCACCGGGGAGAACTCCCCTCCTCTTCTTCAAAATAGTGCCATGGGATCTTTTACATCCACTTGAGAGGGCAGACGGGACCTTGGTTTAATGGCTCAAGTGATCTGCTACATCCAGAGTAAAACCCTTCAAATTTAATAAATAAGTTGTATCATAATATATTGTAATATTTGAAGCAGATCAAATAACAGAGTGCTTTGGCAGATCACATATAATATTTCAAAAGCATCTCGAATGCTTTAGATCTCAAATTTTTAACCTCTTAATTCTTTTGAAGTCGGGATTTTCAGCCACGATGTTTAAATATGCTACATTCAAATAAAGCAGTGAATTCATTAAGTAAGTATGGAGCTAAACATAATTCACATCTTATACAGTGAGGAAAATACATTTCTGTCTGTGGAGATCCAAGAACCGTTCAGTGATCATCAGTCAATCAGTGAAACCCACCGCTTTGATCTTTAGATCAAAAGACACAGTCCGCTCCTTAATTACAAATCCACACATTTACAACAGTCCAATTTTTTGAGTGGGCTGTGCAGAAATCTCTAAAATATAAACCAGACAAAAAAGTCTGTTGCTTAAAATAGTCGTTTTTTCTTGCACTTGCTTCTGTGTTTGATGAGGGAGAGTTAGTCATTAAGGCTTGGCTTGTTTTTAAACTTCTCTTGACTCATTGCTGGTCTGTGGTGACATGGGTGCTGATGGCCCTCCAGTACCTCTATCAATGTGTAAGCCTAGACAGTAAGTGTGAGCAGGCTATTCAACCATGAAGGAAAGGGGAATCTCAGCCAATCCCAGTCCAGTACTCACACGGTATTCACACATGTGCACTTCCAGAAGGGGTTTCGAGATAGCAATCGGTCGCAAGACCTCTGGCTATAGAGTTGCCCACTTTTGCCAAATCCAAATTCAGACAGAGGCAAGGTATTGAGTGGACAGGGCATTGAGTGGACAGAGCATTGAGTGAACAGGGCAATGAGTGGACAGGGCATTGAGTGAACAGGGCAATGAGTGGACAGGGCATTGAGTGAATGGGGCATTGAGTGGCTAGAGCATTGGATGGACAGAGCATTGAGGGGGCAGTGGACTGAGTGGGCAGAGCATTGGGTAGTCAGGGCTTTGAGTGGACAGGGCATTGAGTGGATGGGGCATTGAGTGGGCAGGGCAATGAGTGGACAGAGCATTGAGTGAACAGGGCAATGAGTGGACGGGGCAATGAGTGGATGGGGCATTGAGTGGACAGGGCAATGAGTGGTCAGGGCATTGAGTGGACAGAGCATTGAGTGAACAGGGCAATGAGTGGACGGGGCATTGAGTGGACAGAGCATTGAGTAAACAGGGCAATGAGTGGACGGGGCATTGAGTGGACAGGGCATTGAGTGGTCAGGGCATTGAGTGGTCAGGGCATTGAGTGGACAGGGCATTGAGTGAATGGGGCATTGAGTGGCTCGAGCATTGGATGGACAGAGCATTGAGGGGGCAGTGGACTGAGTGGGCAGAGCATTGGGTAGTCAGGGCTTTGAGTGGACGGGGCACTGAGTGGACAGGGCATTGAGTGGACGGGGCATTGAGTGGATGGGGCATTGAGTGGACGGGGCATTGAGTGGATGGGGCATTGAGTGGATGGGGCATTGAGTGGCCAGAGCATTGAGTGGACGGGGCATTGAGTGGATGGGGCATTGAGTGGACGGGGCATTGAGTGGATGGGGCATTGAGTGGATGGGGCATTGAGTGGCCAGAGCATTGAGTGGACGGGGCATTGAGTGGATGGGGCATTGAGTGGATGGGGCATTGAGTGGCCAGAGCATTGAGTGGACGGGGCATTGAGTGGATGGGGCATTGAGTGGCCAGAGCATTGGGTGGACGGAGCATTGAGGGGGCAGTGGACTGAGTGGGCAGAGCAATGAGGGAGCAGAGCATTGAGTGGGTGATAGCAATGTGGTTTCAAGACAACCCAATGCAGCTTCTTAACACTGGGGAGTAATTTTGACTTTGGGCGGTAGTGTAAAATAGGTGATGTCGATTCTGCCAGTCTTTTATTTCATTCACTTCTCATTCCTCATTTTGCTCTTTTCCTCTTAGCTCAGTTGATAGCAGTTTCACCTCTGAATCAGAAAGCTGTGGGTTCAGGCCCCACTCCAGACTGGAGCACCTAATCTAGGCTGGACGGCAGTGCAGTACGGAGGGACTAGATGTTAAATTGAAGCCACATCTGCCTGTTCAGGTGGATGGTAAAGATCCCATGGAATAAAAGCAAGGAGTTCTCCCAACGTCCTGGTCTACGTTCCTTCCTCAAGTGAAGAACGGATTAACTCATCATTCACCTCGTTTACTATTGTGGGATCTTGCTGTGTGTAAATTGGCTGTCACATTTGCTTACAATAACAACAGAGCCTGTATTTCAAAAGTAACTTATTGGATGTGAGGTGCTTTAGGACATCCTGAGTAAAGTGTTATAGACAGAAAGACTTGCATTTATACAACACCTTTCACAACCTCAGGATGTGCCAAAGCACTTTACATCCAATGAAGTACTTTTGAAATGCAGTCACTGTTGTAATGTAGGAAACACAGCAGCCAATTTGCGCACAGCAAGGTCCCACAGTTGGTTGAGAGATAAATATTGGCCCAGGACACCTGGGAGAACTCCCCAGCTCTTCTAACAGTGTCATGGGATCTTCTACCTCCACCTGAGAGGGCAGACGGGTCCTCGGTTTAATATCTCATCTGAAAGATGGCACCTCCGACAGTTCAGCGCTCCCTCCGTGGAGTGCCAGTCTAGATTATGAATTTCCTTGCTATTTTCAGTGGTGTATAAAGGGGAAAGAAATTGTTTCAGCATGAAAATTTGGGTGGAAAAGGTTTTCACCACTTGTGCACCTTTGAAAGGCTTCCCCCTGGCCTTCCTGCTATCCACCCACTGAGTCCCCACTGGTCTCATTTGCATATGTCAGAGTCAGGCCCAGTGGTGCAACAGCTGCGTGCCTCCCAGGTTTCCACCGCTAATGCACTCAGGTTAACTTAGACTGAGAGTGATGAGGTGCAGCTGCTGCCGGGATATAGGCAGAAGTAAAGAGTTCCTGACACAGAAGAGTCTGGAGATTTCTGCAGCTGCGAAACGCTTTATAAAGTGTTTTTATTTTGTTTGCCATTCTGCCGAACAGACAAACAAACTTGTTTCTCACAGGGTCAGACCACCAGCAGAATTTCGGACCCCCCCCCCCCTCCCTCCCACCCTCCAGCACAATCAGGTGTTCGTAGGACGAGGTATGGCAGTCCCTATGGCTGTACAGCAACAACTTGCATTTATATAGCACCTTTAACATTGTAAAATGTCCCAAGGCGCTTCACAGGAACGATTATCAAACAACAAATTGACACTGAGCCACATAAGCAGATATTAGGACAGGTGACCAAAAGGTTTGGTCAAAGAGGTAGGTTTTAAGGAGGGAGAGGTGGCGAGGCAGAGAAGATTAGGGAGGGAATTCCAGAGCTTAGGGCCTATATGGCCGAAGGCACGGCCACCTATGGTGGAGCGATGGAAATGGGGGACACACAAGAATTGGAGGAAGACAGAGATCTCGGAGGGTTGTAGGGCTGGAGGAGGTTACAGAGATAGGGAGGGGAGAGGCCGTGGAGGGATTTGAATATGAGGCGAGTTTTAAAATCGAGGTGCTGTTGGACCGGGAGTCAATGTCGATCAACGAGCACAGGGGGCGATGGGTGAAAGGCACTCGCCGTGAGTTGGGATACGGGAAGCAGAGTTTTGGATGAGTTCAAGTTTACGGAGAGTGGAAAATGGGAGGCCGGCCAGGAGAGCGAAAGAGGCGGAAATCTGATTGGAGAGATCCAAACATGGAGTTGCAAGAAAGATGTACATGGATCTGGGAGACGACAACACGTTCAAGGATTTTGGAAAGGAAAGGGAGACCTGAGAGGGAGCGATGGTTAGTTAGCGAGCACAGGCGTAATGCCATTATCATGAGGACGGCCTCAACCGGGATCTTGGGTTCATGTCGCGCTACACGTAACCCCACCAGGGAAAAAAAGTTATCTGTTTTTAATACAACGGGTCATTCTCTCTCTCTTCCTTTCGGATGTTTCTCTCTCTCTCTCCCTCTCTTTCTTTGGTTCTGGCCGTTTGTATATTCAGTTGTCTGGGGTATCTAAGGTTTCTCTGTCTGAACACTATTCAATTAATTTGATGGCCTTGATAACGGGCAGTTGGAAAGATTATCTGTAATCACCAGGCATTGTTCTCTGACTATATATGCGGTAATTTTCAATGAATCTCGACACTCACCTGATGAAGGAGAAAGCCTCCGAAAGCTTGTGATTTTCAAATAAAACTGTTGGACAATAACCTGGTGTTGTAAGATTCCTTACATTATTATGAAGGAGGAGGAACATCTCAGTATGGAGCTAAGGGAAGCATTTACTGCAAGGGGCATCTCAACACATCTCATCTTCTGTGGAACCAAATCTACCTTTAACACTGCAGTCTTACCTCCTTCTCCCCAACTTTCAACCGAAGGGACATTCCCTCAATCCACTACCCACTCCTACCGCAAGAGTTACATTTCTGGGTGGCTTGGTGGCGCCCACACCCAGGAATCTGTGCCACCTGTCTTCGATTTCCTCAAGGAAGGGCCGGGAGGTCTGAAAATAAAAAGCTGGTACCATCAAAAGTGACTATGAAGCTGTCAGATTGTTGTGAAAACCCAACCGGTTCACTAATGACCCATAGGGAAGGCAACCTGCCGTCCTTATCCGGTCTGGCCTATATGTGACTCCAGTCCCACACCAATGTGGTTGACTCTTAACTGCCCTCTGAAGTTGCCTAGCAAATCACTCAGTTGTATCGAAACTGCTCAGTGATTCAAGAAGAAAGCCCACCACCTTCTCAGGGCAATTAGGGATGGGCAATAAATGCTGGACTTGCCAGCGATGCCTGCATCCCGATTTAATTTTTTAAAAACACCGTTGATAATCTATTCTTAATTCAAAGTCACCTTATTCAAATTATTTTATCGCTAAACTCCCACTTTGCTGCGTTATTTCCATTGCTAACTTCAAATAATTGACTATTTCATATTTTTAATGCAGAAAGTGACTGTGAATTACCAACAGACTGCAAATACCAGAATCCTTCATTTCTCATTCTTTTTTTCTGTTTGTGTTCCAGCTCCTCTCCTCTCTGATTTCTCTCCTAATCTCTTTTTTCCTTACTCCCATCCACCACTTCAACAGAGCACCTGTCAAAATAAGGCTTCCCCTTGTTTGTAATACATATTAGATTACATTTTGTCTGCAATGTTTAGGCGATGACTTGCTGGGACATCAGGATGTGTCACATTGTAACCTGTGGCTCAGACCCTCCCTCCCCCAGTCTGGTGACAATGTACCAGTAACAGTGTAATTACCTTCAGTTCTGCTGGATACTGTCGCAGCTTTTAACAAGTAACATTTTGTCTACATGGGCGGTTAGTACAAATAAGGCTTGTGTGTGTATGTATATATATATATATATATATATACGCACTGTTGGAGGTGCCGTCTTTTGAATGAGACATTAAACCGAGGCCCTCTCAGGTGGACGTAAAAGATTCTCATGGCACTATTTTGAAAAAGAGCAGGGGAGTTCTCCCCAGTGTCCCGGCCAATATTTATCCCTCAACCAACACCTAAAAAAATCAGATTATCTGGTCATTTATCTCATTGCTGTTTGTGGGATCTTGCTGTGCGCAAATTGGCTGCCGTGTTTCCTGCATTACAACAGTGACTACACTTCGAAAGTGCTTCATTGGCTGTAAAGCGCTTTGGGACATCCTGAGGTCATGAAAGGTGCTATATAAATGCAAGTCTTTCTATTATACACACCACACACACAAACACATACATTTAAGTTCAGCCCACATCCTTAGACGGGATATATGTAACATATATATATTAATTCTCAGGATGTGGGTGTGGCTGGCATTGATTGCCTACCCTTCGTTACCCTGAGAAGGTACAACTGAGTGGCTTGCTGGACCATTTCATAGGGTAGTTAAGAGTTAACCATGTTAGTGTGGGACTGGAGTCACATATATGCCAGACTGGGGTAAGGACGGCAGGTTTCCTTCCCTAAAGGACATTAATGAACCAGTCGGGTTTTTAACGATAATCCGACAGCCAGCTTTTACTGGCACCAGCTTTTTAATTTCCAGATTTTTTTATAACAACAACTCGCATTTAAATAGCGTCTTTAACGTAGTAAGATGTCCCGAGACACTTCACAGAAGGGTTATCAAACAAAAAATTGACCAAGCCAAAGAAGGAGACGTTAGCTGCCTGATCTGCTGAGTGTTTCCAGCATTTTCTATTTTTTTTAGTATCAAATTTCCAGCATTGGCTGTATTTCAGTTTTAGTCCAATTATTGCGCCCTTACTTGGTTGAGATCAGTTTAACTCAGTACAGACTAGGGGCAACTGAATTAACTTTCCTAGACTTCATAAACTCGGGGGGGGGGGGGGGGTATGGTGAAGGGAGTGGGGAAATACCCGGGACATTGTTTTTTTTAACAACCTGCAGTCACCTGACTCCAATTAAAAGAGTAGATCAGTCTCGATAATGATTTAATGAGTTAAAAATGTCCTTTTTGTGCGTTTAGGCCCCCCTCCCTTTTGTATGAAGGGAGGCATGATGTGGAGATGCCGGTGATGGACTGGGGTTGACAATTGTAAACAATTTTGCAACACCAAGTTATAGTCCAGCAATTTTATTTTAAATTCACAAGCTTTCGGAGGCTTCCTCCTTCCTCAGGTGAACGCTGTTGGAAATGTTCACCTGAGGAAGGAGGAAGCCTCCGAAAGCTTGTGAATTTAAAATAAAACTGCTGGACTATAACTTGGTGTGGTAAAATTGTTTACAAGTATGAAGGGAGGGTTAGGGTGTGTTTTATTTTTTAAAAAATCAAAAAAATCAAACCCAAAATAATAGACAAAAGTCAAACGGCAACGGTCCAGGATGCGGTCCAGCCCCGCTGCGGCGCCCACCGGTCGCGGAAAGCCTCGGGCGTACAGGCAGACACCGCGCGCTCCCTCTCCGGGGCCAGCCGGGCGCGGAGAGTGCCGCGGAAGAGAGACAGACAGTCGGAGCGACCGCCCCTCACGGGCCGCGGTCTAGCCTGGAACCTGTGGACCATGGGGCACTGTCACTTTAAGAATGCCCCACCCAGCCTCCTCCTCCTCCTCCTCCCCCCCCCCAAAAAAAAAAACTACAACTCCCAGTCTGCAACCCAGCAAATTGATTTATTTTTCCGCTCAGCACACACGCGCATTGGCGACTCAGCACTCCCACACACGGGAGGAGAAGTATTTGTTGGGAGGGTCAGACAGACAGACAGACAGACAGAATCCGATCAGTCACCGCTCGGCGGAGGGAGTTGCAGCAGTCGGCGCAGGGCTTTGGAGACGGGGGGCCGGTTATCCCGAGAGGTGAGGTGAGGTGTGTCTCGCAGCGAACAGGACGGCGATGGGAATGAGTTTTAAAGAGATAGGCAGTCCGCGCCCTCTCTCTCTCTCTCTCTCACACTTTTCACAATGTGCGGACAGACCATCCCGTTCACACACCGGTCAACGAGGCGGGACACAGCAACATGACTTTCAGGGGGACGGAGACTTTGTATATTTATTGCTCTTTGTAAAAAAAAAATGTGATGTTTTGTGGGTCTGTTTACTTCGGTTTTAAAACTCTGTCGGTCGGCAGTGGTCGTGCACTATTAGGGTGTCTCATGAGATGTAACTTTTTTTTTAAGGAAGTGATTTTAGCAATAATTAACGAGAAGGAGAAATCGTGTTTTTTTTATGATTGTAGGGCGCACGATGTCGTAATTCCGGGTGTATATACCGCGCAGACTTTTCTAAATGTCCCGCTGCGGTCAGTGAAGGGAAAGGGTCAGGTTTTTGAATCGTAAAATCAAATCACTAAATCTATACGTAACTAATCGACAGTGTTAAACTGGGGTTATTTAACCTCGTTTGTATGTTCTGCACAAACTTTTTTTTTTGTCACAGTCTGAGAGCTATTTTCTTCCCCCCCATTGTGCACAGATGTGTTTTGTAATGCTGAGAGTTCAGGTTTAATAGACCCGCGCCACTGTTGTGCAATGTCTCCTGTTTTGAACTGGCTGTGGCTGAGGTTTAGGAAAGGGTTAATAATGTACTGCCTCTCTGTATCATAGAATAATACTGCACAGGAGGAGGCCATTTGGCCCATCGTGTTTGTGTCAGCTCTTTGAAAGAGCTATCCAATTAGTCCCACTCCCCCTGCTCTTTTCTCACAGCCCTGCAAATTTTTTCCTTTTCAAGTATTTATCCAATTCCCTTTTCAAAGTTACTATTGAATCTGCTTCCACCGCCCTTTCAGGCAGCGCATTCCAGATCATAACTTGTGTTTTTAAAAAAAAAACTCATCTCCTCTCTGATTTCTTTTGCCAATTGCCTTAAATCTGTGTCCTCTGGTTACTGACCCTCCTGCCATTGGAAACAGTTTCTCCCTATTTACTCTATCAAAATCTCTGATAACTTTGAACTGTAGACGGATGAAGGTGTAGATATAGAGGATGTAGTTGCCCTGTCCTGACTCTCTCTGGGCTACAGTTTCACCAATGCTGCTCACCTTCCTCTGCCTCACTCTCATTTGCCTGCACAGGAAATGTTGGCAGGAATCTCGGTTCAGCCTGAGCCACTCCTCCTCTGATGCCTCAGGACTTTGCCATCCGGTGATAGTACATCAAGAGTGGGAATCCTGGTTGATTTTTCTTTGACTCCACTAGCCTGGGGCACTGAATCCAGTTGTGATGCTATTGCTGCCCTGGGTGACAACAAACAGGGCTGTAATGTATCAGTAATAGTGGAGTCCCTTAAGACTTGGGTGTGACTTGTATGCAGGATTTTACTGTAACTCTTATAGTGTGTTAGGAGATCATCTGAAAAATTGTCGTTCTTAACCCAAGCTTCATTTTTGGGTGGTGGCAATGTTTGCTTTTTGCTGTTTGCCTGTGTTTAGGGGGATTTCAATCAGTCTCTGAACCTTTACAAGAACTCGCATTCATGTACAAAATGCTCCAAGGGACTTTACAGTTGATAGCAAGAGGAATGGAATGCTGAGCTGGGGGAAGAGAGTTTAGGAGGAATGACTGAAGGTTTGGGTGAAAAGATTAAAAAGAAAGAATTTGCATTTATATAACTCCTTTCGTGGCCTCAGGACGTCCCAAAGCGCTTTACAGCCAATGAAGTATTTTTGAAGTGTGGTCACTGTTGTAATGCAGGAAAATCCAGCATCCCATTTGAGCACAGCAAAGTGATAATGACCAGATAATCAGTTTTTAGTGATGTTGGTTGAGGGATAAATATTGGCCAGAAAAAGATGGTGGCATATGATGCCCACTGCTGGTGTTGACACTGACCTGCTTTGCCTCCCATGGCATGGGGGTGCCACCTCTTGATGTGGGTCTCTATGCCACCTCAAGCAATTGGGGCCTTGCCTTTATTGTTGCTGGATGCCAACTGCCTCTCTGCTAATGTGCTGCATTTACCTTTCTTCCCTTGCTGCAGTCTCCCTTTCTGGCATCTTTTTTTCCTCTTCCGTGTCTGTGTTTAAGTTCAGGGTAGAGGAGGTGGCAAAACACAAGACATCTCTGCTGCAGGTGAGCACTTTAGGGATGGTCCCTTAGCTGCTGTGAATTTAGCACCTAGAGGTTAAAAGCAACAGGCATCTAAGATGATGTTGGAACCCTCCCTAAACTATACCTGTGTCTCAATCAGCCCTGTGTAATGAGTTAAGTTGAATTATTTATTACCAAATCAATGTCTTTAAGTAAAATGGAGCTTAGCCAAGAGACTTGTGCAACAGTGGCTGCTGAGCAGGGTGCTGTCTACAACATAGAATAATACAGCACAGAGGAGGCGATTCGGCCCGTCGTGCCTGTGCCGGCTCTTTGAGAAAGCTATCCAATAAGTCCCACGCCCCCCTGCTCTTTCCCCATAGCCCTGCAAATTTTTCCTTTTCAAATATTTATTCAATTCTCTTTTTGAATCTGCTTCCACCATCCTTTCAGGCAGTGCATTCCAGATCATAACAACTTGCTGTGTAAAAAAACATTTCTCCTGACCTCCCCTCTGGTTCTTTTGCCAATTATCTTAAATCTGTGTCCTCTGGTTACTGACCCTTCTGCCAATGGAAACTGTTTCTCCCTAACTACTCTATCAAAACCCTTTATCATTTTGAACACCTCTATTAAATCACCCCTTAACCTACTCTGCTCGAAGCAGAATAATCCCAGCTTTTCCAGTCTCTCCACGCAACTCAAGTCCATCATCCCTGTTACCATTTGGAGGATGTGCAGTTGAGGAGAAGGGACCATTCTGAACCATTAGTTAATGGATTTGCTGTAATTAGAGACTCTCCTGTGTCTAAGGGAATTTAATTCCCATCTCTACTTCAGAGAGGAAATTATTCCAGTATCCACAGCCATTACCTTTGTGATTTTCTTTTTTCCAAGGCTGAGATTATGGGATGACCAAAACCACACGACAAGCAATGTAATGGCCACTTGCAGTAGTTGACAGTTCCGTTTGCTTTCCATGTCTGTAGCCTGTCATTAGTGTGCGCTCACCACATTACACACTTAAATAGCGGCTATGAGCGCGTGCAGTTTGAACTGGACAGGGAGAGGATGAGTGGGCAGGTCATTTCAACTCCCAAGGGAGCAAGAGATTCTCAAATGGGGAATAAATAAATAAGTGTTCATGTTGGGTCATTATGGAGTGTTTTCAGATGTGGTCGGCCCTGTGGCTTTTCAAAGATTCTGGTTATAGCACTATTATCAAATGAGTTCTCTGTCTCTTTCCTGTCCCAGGATCTAGCTTATGGAATTGGAACAGCTCAAATGATTCCATTTCCCTGATGTAAAGGCACCAGAGACTTGAGCACATAATCCGGGCTGACACTCCCAGTGTGGTACTGAGGGAGTGCTGCACTGTCGGAGGAGCCCTCTTTCGGATGAGACGTTAAAAATCAAGGCCCCGTCTGCCCTTTCAGGTAGACATAAAAGATCCCATGGCACTATTTGAAGAAGAGCAGGGAGTTCTCTGGTGTCCTGGCCAAAATTTATCCCTCAACCAACACCACTAAAATAGATTATGTGGTCATTATCACATTGCTGTTTGTGGGACCTTGCTGTGCGCAAATTGGCTGCCGCATTTCCTACATTACAACAGTGACTACACTTCAAAAGTACTTAATTGACTGTAAAGCATTTTGGGATGACCTGAGGTTGTGAAAGGCACTATATAAATGCAAGTCTTTCATAGTCTTAAAGTATGGAACAGGTAAAGATTCTTTGGCCATTGACTCGTCACTCCACAAGTCACGTACACTGTCAGGAAGATGACAATCAATCATACGTGCTTTCCAGACCAACAGAACTCTACAAAATTTCTCCCCCATCCTATCTGGAGTCACCTCACCCCAGCGAAGCCCATAATGTCAAGGCCTTAAAGAGGGTGCAGAAGAGATTTACTAGAATGGTACCAGGGATAAGGGATTTCAGTTATGTGGAGAAGAAACAGAAACATAGAAAATAGGAGCAAGAGTAGGCCCTTCGGGCCTGCTCCGTCATTCAAAATGATCATGGCTGATCGTCTAACTCAGTACCCTGTTCCCGTTTTTTCCCCATATCCCTTGATCCCTTTAGCATTAAGAAATATATCTATCTCCTTCTTGAACACATCTAATGACTTGGCCTCCACTACCTTCTGTGGTAGAGAATTCCACAGGGCAGCTGGGATTGTTCTCCTTAGAACAGAGAAGGTTAAGAGGAGATTTGATAGAGGTGTTCAAAATCATGAAGGGTTTTGATACAGTAAATAAAGAGAAACTGTTTCCAGTGGCAGAAGGGTCGGTAACCAGAGGACACAGATTCAAGGTGATCGGCAAAATTGCCAGAGGCGACACGAGGAAACATTTTTTTACGCAGCGAGTTGTTCTGACCTGGAATGCACTGCCTGAAAGGGTGGTGGAAGCAG
Organism: Heptranchias perlo; assembly: GCF_035084215.1. NCBI lineage: Eukaryota > Metazoa > Chordata > Chondrichthyes > Hexanchiformes > Hexanchidae > Heptranchias > Heptranchias perlo. The sequence goes on from NC_090330.1 coordinate 5,805,666, forward strand.
TTTTAATAGTAACTTTCAAAAGGGAATTGGATAAATACTTGAAGGGAAAACATTTCCAGGGCTATGGGGAAAGAGCAAGGGAGTGGGACTAATTGGATAGCTCTTTCGAAGAGCCGGTATAGGCACGATGGGCTGAATGGCTGTCTCCTGTCCTGCACCTATACTTGATACTATGATAATTGGCAGGATATCGATGCATGCTCTACCGGTAGTGAGAGTATCTGGTACAGCCCCAGGCCGGTCTGTAAATTGACTTGTGTTTAGCCAATGAGTGAGCCATAAAGGGAAGGACGATCCCTATGCTGAGCAAGGGGTGTAAGGAGTGGTCTGTGTTCCCACCGTGTCCCCCTGCCGCGAAGCCTGCCCGTGCATGTCGGGTGAGGGGCAGAATTTGACTTCGTTGTGATTCCTTACATGGTCAAATAGTCAGCTAACTTTCACCGTTGCGGCTGGAACGTGAATAAAGGTCAGTTGGGCAAGGAGGGTGACGTGTGCCATGGAATTACATCAAAATAAGAGCTTCAGGAGCGGAGGATGAACAGGTTGAGAGAGAATTTGGCAAGTTTTTTTTAAAAACTGAAATCGGTGAGGCAGTCTAGGGATGTAGGCAACAGCTTCCTATTGGTGATCCCACTGTAGCAGCTCTGGAGGGATGGCTGTCTGAACTGAGGGGTCTCCAATGGACGGGAAATTCAAAAGTTTTACCCTTGAATGATGAGACTTTTTAAAATGCTGGTATTTAATACAATTTTTCCCCAAAGAATTCAACATTTTCCAAAATATTTGTTGGATTTTATTTGACAAACAATTTCAGCGATTGCTTCTCCATTTGTTCACGAGATGGTAAACAGTAGCATCTGTGTAAACTGTTCCATGGAAACATTGCACAAAATGCAGTAGGTCAGTGGTGGCTGCGTAGTTATGCACGGTGAAATGTTGGGGGCTCCTGTATTTTGCTACCATAACAACAACTTTCATTTATATAGCGCCTTTAACGTAGAAAAGCGTCTTGAGGCGCTTCACGGAATGTGTCAGTCATGGCTCGGTGGCTGAGTCGCTCACGGCATTCTGACTCCGAGGCGGGAGCGTTACTAATTATTAATTACCTTCTCACCCTGTGCCTGTATCCCTCCTATTTCCTTGTCCCTCCTGAGTACATTCTCTCTTCGTGTGTCCGTCCTGTTGGGGTGGACACTACAAACACACTGTAATGGGATGAATGGTTCAGTTGGTATCCTGAAGACATTACCACTGGTGCCATGTGTAAAACCAGTTGGGTTTTTATAACAATCCAGCCGCTTTCACGATTGTTTGTCCTACTGCCATCCAAAAAATTACCAGATTTATTGTATTCGGTGTCATCACTTGCTATGGTGGGATTTGAACTCATGACCTCTGAGTTACTAGTCCAGTACCATAACTTCCAGGCTACCATACCACACTTAAGAGCATAAGGGTGTCAAGGCGGTTTTGTGTATTGGTTCCTCCCTCTCACCAAGACAAGAGTTTTTCCAGCTATAGCTAGCTGAAGTCAATTTTTAAGTCCCATTTGCCCCATCTATCTAAATCCATATAAAGATAATGAGAAGTTTTCTGTATTGGATGTAGGCCAAAAGTTCTGCTTTTGTCACAGGTAGCTCTTCTGTCAATGCAATTCTCATTCACTACTGCACTGAAATGTCAGCCTGGTTTACCCTGGCATGGGGCTCGTACCCACAACATTCTGGCCTAAAGAGCAAGAGTGCTGCCAACTGAGTCAAGCATGGAGGTGGGCCTCCCATCACCATTAACCCAGTTACTGGCGCAGTACTAGCCGTTGTTGACTGTGTTTTGGTGTCTAGTCTGAGATAGAATGTTAACTACTCCAGTCTGTTTAGGTCGTAGCTTATGTTGTCTTGAAATAATGACCTAGTTCTGGAATTTCTTGGCATCTTCAACAAACAGGGAATAGTTGACGTCAGCCACAGACAAACTCGTCAAGCAGATTCTATTATTTAACTGTACATGGTTGCTGTCGATCTGAGGGAATACAATCAATGGAATAGCTGCATTTATATAGGACCTTTACGCACAGCGATGTTTCAAATCACTTCACATGATTTAATTACTTGCCAGTGCAGTGAATGTTAACATAGGCAGAGCCATTCTGGACCAACAATGTCCCACAAATACCAATGAGGTGAATGGGCAGTTAACCTGTTTTCACTTGGTGGTCGAGGAAGGAATGTTGGCCAGGACATAGATACCAAAGATGTACTCTTGAGAGAGTGCTTGGGCTCTCTCATTTACTACTGTTTATTTTGTTAGGTGCCAGCCGTGGGCTCTCGCTCTCGCTCTGGCTCTCACACACGTCAGAAGGTCGTGGGTTCGAGCTCCACTCGAGACCTGAGCACAAAATCCAGGCTGACCCTCCTAATGAAGTACCGAGGGAGTGCTGTCTTTTGGATGCGACATCAAACCCAGGCCCCATCTGCCCTCTCGGGTGGACGTAAAAGATCCCACGGGTATTATTTCAAAGAAGAAAGAATCACTGGATTGGGGGTAATATTCTGGCATGGGTGGAGGATTGGTTGTCTAACAGGAAGCAGAGAGTTGGGATAAATGGTTCATTCTCGGACTGGCAACCAGTAGCCAGTGGTGTTCCGCAGGGGTCGGTGCTGGGTCCCCAACTCTTTACAATCTATATTAACGATTTGGAGGAGGGGACCGAGTGTAACATATCAAAGTTTGCAGATGATACAAAGATGGGAGGGAAAGTGGAGAGTGAGGAGGACATAAAAAACCTACAAGGGGATATAGACAGGCTGGGTGAGTGGGTGGAGATTTGGCAGATGCAATACAATATTGGAAAATGTGAGGTTATGCACTTTGGCAGGAAAAATCAGAGAGCAAGTTATTATCTTAATGGCAAGAAACTGGAAAGTACTGCAGTACCAAGGGATCTGGGGGTCCTAGTGCAAGAAAATCAAAAAGTTAGGATGCAGGTGCAGCAGGTGATCAAGAAGGCCAACGGAATGTTGGCTTTTATTGCTCGGGGGATAGAATATAAAAACAGGGAGGTATTGCTGCAGTTATATAAGGTATTGCTGCAGTTATATAAGGTATTGGTGAGACCGCACCTGGAATACTGCATACAGTTTTGGTGTCCATACTTAAGAAAAGACATACTTGCTCTCGAGGCAGTACAAAGAAGGTTCACTCGGTTAATCCTGGGGATGAGGGGGCGGACATATGAGGAGAGGTTGAGTAGATTGGGACTCTACTCATTGGAGTTCAGAAGAATGAGAGGCGATCTTATTGAAACATACAAGATTGTGAAGGGGCTTGATCGGGTGGATGCGGTAAGGATGTTCCCAAGGATGGGTGAAACTAGAACTAGGGGGCATAATCTTAGAATATGGGGCTGCTCTTTCAAAACTGAGATGAGGAGAAACTTCTTCACTCAGAGGTAGTAGGTCTGTGGAATTTGCTGCCCCAGGAAGCTGTGGAAGCTACATCATTAAATAAATTTAAAACAGAAATGGACAGTTTCCTAGAAGTAAAGGGAATTAGGGGTTACGGGGAGCGGGCAGCAAATTGGACATGAATTTAGATTTGAGGTTAGGATCAGATCAGCCATGATCTTATTGAATGGCGGAGCAGGCTCGAGGGGCCGATTGGCCTACTCCTGCTCCTATTTCTTATGTTCTTATGTATAAGAGCAGGGGAGTTCTCCCTGGTGTCCTGGCCAATAATTATCCCTCAACCAATATCACTTTTTTAAAAAAAAAATGATCGGGTCATTATCACATGGCTGTTTGTGGGATCTTGCTGTGCACAACTCGGCTGCCCTACATTACAACAGTGACGGCACTTCAGAAAAATACTACGTTGGCTGTAAAGGGCTTTGGGACATCCTGAGGTTGTGGAGGACGCTGCATAAGTGGAAGGCCTTTCTTTCTTTCTTTGTTAGTGCTGCCACTGTGATGTGAAATGTAATAACAGACTGTTAAACTGTTGCCATGCTAGTGCGAAACTACAGTGTGTTATGCTCTCCAGCCAAGGACGAGGTATTTCATCCAAGTGATGATTGTCACACCCTAAAGCCACGGATGGTGTGTGTCACTCTTGGAGAGCTGAGGGCGGGGCATGAAGCAACTACTTTTTTCAGACTGCTTTTTTCGACAATTTACTCACTGTCTAGTAGCTTTAGGCAATCCCTAGGGAACTTACTTGTGTGCCACCATTGGTGGCCGTGTCTTCAGCTGCCTAGGCCCTAAGCTCTAGAATTCCCTCCCCTCTGCCTCCCTCTCCTTCTTTAAGACTCTGCTTAAAACCAAGCTTATGGTCAGCTGTCCGAACGTCTCCTTCTTTGGCTTGGGGTGTCAAATATTGGTCTGAATACACTCCCATGACCTGTCTTGGGACGTCTTGCTACGTTAAAGGTGCTTTATATAAATGCAGGTTGCTGTTGGACACTGGATAGCAAGCTGGATTGGGAATTTTGGCCGATTACTTCCCCCCCCCCCCCCCCCCCCCCCCCCCGGCCAAGGGGCACTGAGGCCAATTGTGGTATTTCTTACTTACCACTCCAGTTCAAATCAGCCAACTCAACACAGATTGGCCAGTGGACACTCTGACCTCTGCCCTCTGACCTGTTTCACCAGGAATTTTTTGTTGTTTACTTTTAGCATATTAATGGCTGGGAGTAACATCAGAAAATAATCTGAAGGCGGATCCGATGATGGCAGGAACCAGGAATCAAAGGTCAAGTGATTTATCACCTTGATTTGAGGCATGACTTATTGTCATTGCAATTAGTTCCACCCACCCATAATGGAATCTGCACTTTTTTGGCAGAATGTGTAACAGAAAAGAAGACTTGCATTTATATAGCTCCTTTCATATCCTCTCGATGTCCCAAAGCACTTATACAATTAACAAATGATTTCCAAGTGTAGTCGCTGTTGTTGTGTAGGCAGCTGTGGCGGTCATTTTGCCCACTGCATGCTCTCACAAACAGCAAATGAGATGTGACCAGTTGATCTGTTTTTGGTGGTGGTTGAGGGTGGAATGTTTGGGACACCTGGAGAACTCGGTGCTCCTCTTCTCGAAAGAGCTACAAGATCCTCTGTCCACCTGAACAGGCCGACTGCCCCCTCCCTCTGTGCTGCCCCCTCCCGCCGGTGCAGTGCTCCCTCTGTGCTGCCCCCTCCCGGCGGTGCAGCGCTCGCTCCGCGCTGCCCCAAAGCATCAGCCTGGATTATGAGCTCTATTCCTGGAGTACGACTTGAACTGAAGCACTCTCTGAGTGCAATTACGCTTGCATAGAAATGATTGCGTTTATCTGATTTGACCCAGAGTTTGAACAATAGTCTATCTCTCAGATCCTCCATCACTTTCCCTGCCAAAGTTTTATCCAGTTCCCTCTTGAATTTGCCAATATTATCTGTCTTGTTCACCACCTTCTTTCTGAAATTTGAATCCTTGTGGTAGAGCTTGTAATTGTGTCAAAGATTTAAGGTTTAATTTATATTTCTTAGAATCTTGACGACCTCAATCATGTCTCCCCTTGATTTTTTTTCTTTTCTCAAATGATAACCGTCCCTAGTTTTTTGTAGTGTCTCCATTTCCTGGGTACTTAATCCATAGTATAAAGGTAGTTCTTTCCTATAGGCTCCCCAATGTCCAGGTGCCCCCACTTTTGGGGAGAGAAGGAAGAAGTTTCAAAGACTTTTCCTGGAAGTTTCCCTGTGGTCACTTGACTTCCTCAGGAAGTGAAAAAGTTAGAGCTGGGCTGTTAGAAGGGGAAGGATTGATTTAAATAAATGACCTTTGATCTTTCCATATCTCAATGGTCTTTGTGAACAGAGGAGAGTGGGGCAGTGTTGGGGTTATGGTTATATGGGGAAAAGATCATTTCTATGTAACTAGTCCTCTAAATATAATTAAGTCATAGTGAAACTCACTCTTTATATAAAAGGTTGTACTGATATTAGTGTCATATCAGGGTATCTCAAAGCATTTCACAGCCAATTAATTACTTTTATGGTGTAATCACTATTGTAGGCAAATGCAGCAGCCAATTTGTGCACAGTGAGGTCCCACAAACGGCAAAAGAGATTAATGGACAGTTAATCTGTTTCTTTGCGGGGAGTCAGTTGAGGGGAGAATGTTGGCCAAGACTGGTAGAAAACCCTGCTATTCAAATAGTGCCATGGGATTTTTTAACATTCAGGTTTAATGTCTTATCTAAATGACGGCACTTCTGACAGTGTAGTACTCCCTTACTACTGCACTGAAGTATTTTGGCCAATGGCTGTATCTCTATTGATAGCTCAGTTTCGTCACACTTATTGTGACACTTATTTCATGTGATAAGATCATTAACTCCTATTTTTATTTATGTTTAAATAGTGACTCACTTCTTCCAGTGACTCAACGGGGAAAGTCACCATCTCCTGAGCCACAGACACCAGTAAGATCCCACATTCCAACCCTGACCTGTATGGAGTTGGCTGGGCTCAGCTGGAGCAGTGATAAGGGTGCTCCAATATCTCTTGGTTAGGGAGGAGGAATAAAGTGAGTCAGGGTGCTTGCTTCTGATTGTTGGCCGGTGACTCTGCTGGAAAGTGTATTTGTGGGGATATCGGGCGAGAAGAGGATCAGAGTTAGATGCGATTCCCTCCATAGTTGGATAGCTTGCTTGTACTTATTGTCGAGCCTCAACAACATGTTAGGTACTGCATAGGATTTTCACAGCCAGAGTGGTCGCCTGGACTAGTTTCAATCACCGTGGTGGGGGGTGGTCGGAGAGGCCTTGTCCAGATTTTCTTTCCCCAAGTTGGCCTGGGTTTATATCCGGGTCCTTGCCAGGAGATCACATGATTTTGGGTGGGGTGGGGAGTTGTACATATTGTGATTCACAAGGTATCTCAATTGTGAGGGACAGGCTGGATGGACCAGAGGGTCTTTTCCTGTCACTCACTGTTCATATGAATAGTTGCCAAGGGACCAGATGGCAACCAGTGCCCATAAAACCAGACCCCATCATGGGAGTTTCAGAAGAGGAGGGGAGGAGAATTAGGATTAAATTGAACTTCATTTAATGTTCAGGATCACAAAATGAATATTGGATATTTATAAAATATGATTTTCACGGGGAAAATGGCAACTTCAACTGGGAGACCAGCTTTTAATGTCTCCACCTCAGAAGACAGTGAAGTTAATGTAAAACATGGATTTTTTTTTTCTTTTAAACAGATTTGTGATGCTTTATTTACATTTTAGAAATCTCCAGGCAGTAATGGTTCCAGTGTTCTTCTGTTCAATTTATCATAAACCAATTTTGATGAACTAGGCAGTTGTATTTAAAATTTGAAACAATTTTTTTATATGAAGGACTGTTGAACAGTTCTTCCCAATTTACAGACTCCATCTTGCAGACTAGCTGACTTCAGTCTGGATCTAACCAGTTGCCTAATTGCAATATCGATGGGGCACTTAACTGTGGTAAGGGAATGTCTCTAAATTCTCAAGCTGTCGAGGCCCAAATCAGGCAGGTGGTAACCTGATGTGAACTTCAAAGTATGTCCAGAAAAAGGTCTTAGAATATCTAACTTTTAATTTTATATTTTTTTAAAAAAAAAAATCCTTTTATGGATTCCTGTAATTAAAGACCCCTATTCTTTTATTTTTGACTCTACTGAAGGTTTTAAACTAATCACTGGAGTACTTAATTTTCCAGCAAAAGTATCTATTTTATTGCAGGAAATTGCTAGTTCCTGGAGGGAACACTGGAGGGAATAAAAGAGTATTTAAAAGGCTTTTTATTTAACCAGATAGATGATTTTTTTTAAAAATGCTTTAATTTATTTTAATTACAGTGTGTATTGCAGAAAGCTGTATAACTATTTTTGGAAAGCGTTTTTTCTTTTTTCCAGCCCCCTCTTCCCTGTCCCCAGCGGACATATCATTTGTAATTAAAGTTCTGAATGTAATGATGGTAAGGCTATCCCTGCATCCATTGCGGTAATGAAAGCTTGCTATTAAAAGTGAGTGGTCGGGGGGGAGACCTGCAATTTTAAGACTGGGCTTTACTAGTGAACAGGAGGACAGTCTGTGCAGGAACTCCCATTGTGATATCCCCCTGTGCTGGAGAAATCTATCCTGTGCATATCCAAACCTCCTGAGGTCTGTGCTGTTGCCCTTCCATCTACAACTGTTGGACTTCTCTCTGCTGTTAAGAATCTCTCTGTTCCTGTTGGGAATGGGTTGCCAACTCTGGTAGGACGTCTTCCTGGGGGTTTCATCACGTGGCATCCTGCCCCCAATCGCACTGCCCCCATGCTCCCGCTATTGGTCGTCCGACACGTCCATCCTCACGCTCCCCGCCTTCCCATGGCCAATTGGAAAGCGAACAGACTCTTCCTTACCCAGTTGGATGATTCTTGACTGTCAGTCAAACAGCCTTTTTTCTCTCCAATATTTTTATCACTAATAAACAGAAGTGTTCAATGAAAATGGGGGGGAAAAAAACACTTTTTATTGCCCCGATGATTTTTCTCCCTGGGTTTTACTCGCAGCAATGTCCTGGAGATTAATCTTCAATTCCTACAGACTCCAGGGCAACCCTACTCTGAAGCCGTCTCTTGAGGTTGAAGAGCCAGTTTAACCGAGCTATCATCCCTTCACGTCCACTGAAATACAGGGGAGTTGTATTTTAAAGTGAGACTCATCAATAGGTTACATTTTTAAACCAGAATGAGTGACACCTAAACAGGCCTGATGAATTCAGGTGGGAGCTGATTGGTGCTCCCCTTTTGAAAGGGAGGGGAGGGGCAAGTTATTAGTGCAGGTGACCCCATGGTACCTGGTTCAGGTGGGATCAGCAACAGGGTCTGTGGATTTAATCAGATCGTGTATCCCAACTCCTTGCCTTGACAACAGGTCTGCTATTCGGGGAGAACTGGTAGAATGTAGAGTGTTCTGGAAACAGGCTATGAAATGGGAACACCTGGAAATGTAAATTTAGTCTTTTCTGATCACTGACTATTCCTACAACAAGGATCGGGAAGCCGCAGTAACAGCATTCATACCCCTCCATGATATTCAGGAGGAGTAAAAATTCATTGCAGAATCCCACATATGTTCCTTTTTTAGAAGGTTATGGATTTTCTTTTACCCCCCCCCCCCCCCCCCAATTTTATATTTAAAGTAATTGCAAGTTGTCTAACTTTTGTTTTTCCAGGGACTGTTTTAGCTCCTGCCATAATGGCGGCGGGTAAGTGGGGTTATTTTTTTTTAGGTAGGCACATGTCGTATTAAAAACCCTCCCAGATCTCTGCGCTCCTCCTATTCCGGCCTCTTGCGCACCCCCCGATTTTAATCGCTCCACCATTGGCGGCTGTGCCTTCAGCTGTCTGGGCCCTAAGCTCTGGAATGCCCTCCCTAAATCTCTCCTCCTTTTTAAAATGCTCCTTAAAACCTACCTCTTTGACCAAGCTTTTGATCACCTGTCCTAATACCTCCTTATGTGGCTCAGTGTCAAATTTTGTTTGATAATCGCTCCTGTGAAGCGCCTTGGGACATTTTACTACGTTAATGGTGCTATATAAATGTGATTTGTTGTTGTTGTTGAGTGGCTTTGTATTTATGCAGAGAATTATGATATGCAAACCTATCTAGCGGTGTCCACATTTCCACGTGTGCTATCTGACCTAGCTGCTTCCCTGCAGTGATGTTGCTGCCTCTATTTCATAAGTTAATTGCATCAGAAAATACCTCCCATCTTTGAAGTGTTAATAAATGTAAGTTTTCAGGCTGGGGAAGATAAGGAAGCTGTTCAGTATGCCGTGCTAGTACTTGGGGGTAACATCCTTTACCTTCAGAGGAAATATGCCCTTTGGAGGCCCAGAAGAATTGTATTTGGTTTGGGTTCTCCCTCCAACTCCATTTTCCTGGTTTGCCCATTTCCGTACTGAAATGGCAGAAGGTCCAGGTAACATTTCACCAGAGACTCGGGTCAAAGGTTAGTGGAAGATTTGCCACCTGTTTTTATTGCTTCAAAGCAGTTTATATAGTAAATGATGTACTGTGCTGCTAGTTTCTGGCAGTGTTTTTCTGCTTCTGTGTAATTAGTCGGCTTGCAAGAAGTTTTTGCTTGCATGTAAGAATCTGACGATATGGTGTTTTATGTCATTGAAGTGGGCAGGAGAAGCATGGCGGGCATCCCACGTCATCTCTGGTCTGTCATGATGTGGTAAAAGAGTAATTGTTAGTTCTGTGACATTATAACCATTCATGTCTCGCTTAAATTTGCTAGTTTAATTCATCGGAGATGTAGGTCTGTTCACACCGTGGTCTCTTTGCCTCAGTACCCCCACCCAGCCCAACGTCCTCCCCAACTTCTCCTCCTTGTTCAAGCACCTTGTTTGATTTAATGGCCTCATCCTGTTCTTGCTGGTCAGGTCAAACCAATCAGGTTTTAATCTTAACAGGGAAAACAAAGGCAAAGTGGACCAGCAATGCAGTAGCCTGAGAGGAAGAAAAAAAAAACAGGCCAACACCAAAGAAAAAGAGTCTTGCTTTTAGATAGTGTCTTTCACGACCTCAGGGCATCCCAAAGCACTTTACTACCAATTAAGTACTTATAATTGTAGTCACTATTGTAATGTAGGAAACACGGCAGTTAATTTGCACACAGCAAGATCCCACAAACAGCAGTGTGATAATGACCAGGTGATCTGTTTTAGTGCTATTGGTTGAGGGATAAATATTGACCAGGACACCGGGGAGAACTCCCCTGCTCTTTGAAATAGTGCTGTGGGATCTTTTTATGCCCACCTGAGAGGGCAGACGTTGCCTTGGGTCAACGTCCCATCCGAAAGACAGCACCCCCGACAGTACAGCACTCCCTCAGTACTGCATTGGGTGTGTCAGCCTGGATTATGGACTCAAGTCTCTGGAATAGGACTTGAACCCACAACCGTCTGACTCGGAGGCGAGAGATTGCTGCCCACTGAGCCATGGCTGATGCACGATTACAGATCGGACCCTGCGATGCATTTACCCATAAGTAACTGTGCAAGTGTGTAGAAAACTACAACTAAAGCAGTTCATCAGCAGCTGTTTTAATGGTAAATAAGTTCCTTCTTGCATACATACCAGCGGAAAGCCAGCCTTGACTGCACTTCAGTTGTTGCAAAATGTAACCTTTTCTGTATTGAGGATGATACAGTTTAGTCGGAAAAAATAAAGATTTGTACTTATAATCACACCATGTAACATCCCTCAACAATGTCTCAAAGTTCTTCACATACAATGAATTACTTTGTGACTTGATAGGCAAGTGGAAAACTCTACACAGTCTACCAATAGTAAACGAGAAAGACCATGTCAAAAGGCTCCTTGTGCAGAGGTCAATGAGACAACAGCAGATGTACAGTTTCTGCTCATGTCACAAGCTGTGTGACAACTCTTGGCTTCCTGAAGCAGTAAATACCACTTCTATATCTGGGTGGTGGTGGTGTTGTTGTTGTGACTGGTGAGTATTCCATTGCACTCCTGACTTGAGCCTTGTAGATGGTGGAGAAGCTTCGGGGTGTCAGGAGGTGAGCCACTTGTTGCAAAGTACTCAGCCTTTGTAGCTATGGCTGGTATTGGTGTGCCGCTGAAAGTTAGGGAGAGATAGCTGGACTTCCTCTTGCTCAAGATGGCCATTACCCAAACCTTACAGGGTGCAAAAGTTACCTGCCACTCTATAGGAACTTTCTGGAGCGTGCCTGGCAGTTGCCTTGTAGGTTTATTTTCTTCAGAACTAATTTCATAAGAACATAAATAGGAGTAGGCCATTCGGCCCCTCGAGCTTGCTCCACCATTCAATAAGATCATGGCTGATCTTCGACCTCAACTCCACTTTCCTGCCCTATCCCCATTTCCCTTGATTCCCTTAGATTCCAAAAATCTATTGATCTCAGCCTTGAATATAATCAATGACTGAACATCCACAGCCCTCTGGGGTGGAGAATTCCAAAGATTCTCTGAGTGAAGAAATTCCTCCTCATCTCGGTCCTAAATGGCCGACCCCTTATCCTGAGACTATGACCCCTAGTTCTAGACTCTCCAACCAGAATTGCAGACGTTTCATTGAGGTAAGGAGGCAGGTCTCTGGTATGAATATATTAACTGGCTTTATTTGGCAATTTAAGTTAATTGGAGTTGGAGTAGTAGAAAGTTTTTTACTTAATTTACAGGGAAGACTCCATTGTTTGGGAACTTGCTGCAGTGCGTTCAATTGGCCTTAACCCATTCATTTTAAATAGTTTCACCACTCTGTTTAAAATAGTGGACAGAGGGGATGTATCAAACATTGAGCAGCTTCTAGTCTTGGGTATCAGGAAATGCTTAAATTTTGCAGTAGGTCAATTTGCATTCAGAAGAGGAGAAACCGGTTAATGCTTGGGTGTGTCCCTTCGTCCAAACTCTCTTTCCTGTGGCTTTGATTCAGTGGTACCGTCTGGCCCTTGTCCCTCCTGGATCTATTAAAACTAAAAATTGTTGGTTTAAAATAGGTAAATCAGCACACTTTCGGGTTTTTTTTGGTGTGATTCCATACCTGCCAGTGGGGGAGGGGGATCAGGAACAGATGTGACGATGAACTTGTTTTGTGAATGTACAGTGGGATTATCACAGCTGTGAAAGAGTTCAATTCACAAATTAGTGTGGTGCATCTGGAGTTAGATTCACTGAACCCTCGAAAGTTGCACTGAGGTCCCTACAAGGGCTTTAATCTTCATGTGTAACCCTACCAGGATTATTTTTAGTCTGTAAGGCAGAATTACAGTTTGCTCCAAAATGTCAGAAAATGCGCCGAAGACAAAGTTTTTTTTTCCCCTGGGATGCCTCCAATTAACTCTCGGGCCTTCACTACTTGGATTTCCCCCTTGGGAATTTCTAAATCCACCACTGCTTCAAACTGCACATTTTTCAGGCATTAGTTTTTTTTCCCTCTTGCGATGTGTGATCAAATGTTGGTAACATAACCTGCCAGTATTCCCATGAGCCCGTGTGCCATTGAACTTTTAGTCTAGCCCCTCGCCTACACATGTTGGAAGACCTATGTTTGGAGTTGTTTATGGCCTGTTGGCATTTTTGGGGGGGAGGGGGGCTGCTGGTCAGCTAGTGCCGATTTCTAGCTTGGCATGTTCTTTCTCTTAAATTTAAGATGGAGTTTTGCAATTTCCGCACCCTCCCCGCAATGTGTTTCACTATTAAATTCTTCAACAATTTGGTTGGTTTTATTGACTAAACACAGCCTCCACACCCCTCCCTGAGCTTGCTGTATGATGATTTGGTTTGTTTCACCTGTAGACCGATTGTCCATAATAGCGTGTCTGGCCACAGGGGATGTGCCAGAGGACTGGAGAACCGCTAATGTAATACCATTATTCAAGAAGGGGAGTAGGGAAAAACCGGGGAACTACAGGCCAGTGAGCCTAACATCAGTGGTAGGAAAATTATTGGAAAAAATTCTGAAGGACAAAATTAGTCTCCACTTGGAGAAGCAAGGATTAATCAGGGATAGTCAACATGGCTTTGTCAAGGGAAGATCATGTCTGACTAATTTGATTGAATTTTTTGAGGGGGTGACTAGGCGTGTGGATGAGGGTAACGCAGTGGATGTGGTATACATGGATTTCAGTAAGGCCTTCGATAAAGTCCCCCACAGGAGACTGGTCAAGAAGGTACGAGCCCATGGAATCCAGGGTGCCTTGGCACTTTGGATACAAAACTGGCTTAGTGGCAGAAGGCAGAGGGTGATGGTCAAAGGTTGTTTTTGTGACTGGAAGCCTGTGGCCAGTGGGGTACCACAGGGATCGGTGCTGGGTCCCTTGCTGTTTGTGGTCTACATTAATGACTTGGATATGAATGTAAAAGGTATGATCAGTAAGTTCGCTGATGATACAAAAATTGGTAGGGTGGTAAATAGCGAGGAGGATAGCCTCAGTCTGCAGGACGATATAGATGGGTTGGTCAGATGGGCGGAACAGTGGCAAATGGAATTTAACCCGGAAAAGTGCGAGGTGATGCACTTTGGAGGGACTAACAAGGCAAGGGAATACACAATGAATGGGAGGACCCTAGGCAAGACAGAGGGTCAGAGGGATCTTGGTGTGCAAGTTCACAGATCCCTGAAGGCGGCGGAACAGGTAGATAAGGTGGTAAAGAAGGCATATGGGATACTTGCCTTTATTAGCCGAGGCATAGAATATAAGAGCAAGGAGGTTATGATGGAGCTGTATAAAACACTGGTTAGGCCACAGCTGGAGTACTGTGTGCAGTTCTGGTCACCACACTACAGGAAGGATGTGATCGCTTTGGAGAGGGTGCAGAGGAGATTCACTAGGATGTTACCAGGGCTGGAGCGCTTCAGCTATGAAGAGAGACTGGGAAGATTGGGTTTGTTTTCCTTGGAGCAGAGGAGGCTGAGGGGGGACATGATTGAGGTGTACAAAATTATGAGGGGCACAGATGGGATGGATACTAAGGAGCTTTTTCCCTTCGTTGAGGTTTCTATAACAAGGGGACATAGATTCAAGGTAAAAGGCGGGAGGTTTAGAGGGGATTTGAGAAAGAACTTTTTCACCCAGAGGGTGGTTGGAGTCTGGAACTCACTGTCTGAAAGGGTTGTGGAGGCAGGAACCCTCACAACATTCAAGAAGCATTTGGATGAGCACTTGAAATGCCATAGCATACAAGGCTACGGACCAAATGCTGGAATATGGGATTAGAGTAGACAGGGCTGATGGCCGGCGCGGACACGATGGGCCGAAGGGCCTCTATCCGTGCTGTATAACTCTATGACTCTATGATTAGCACTAAAGTGAGCATTGGTCCTCTAGAGAGAGTGTGGGGAATTAATAATGGAGAATAAGGAAATGGCGGATGAATTGAACAGATATTTTGCGTCTGCCCTCACTGTAGAGGATGCAAATAACATGCCAGAAATAATTGTGAATCAAGAGGTGAAAGGGAGGAACATCGGAAAGGGTTCTGGAAAAAATATTAGAACTAAAAGCTGACAAGTCCCCATGTCCTGATGGACTTTATCCTAGGGGAGTGGCTGCAGAGATAGTAGATGCATTGGTATTAATTTTCCAAAATTCCCTAGATTCTGAAAGGGTCCCATCAGATTGGAAAATAGCAAATTTTACTCCCCTATTCAAGAAAGGAGGGAGACAGAAAGCAGGAAACTACAGCCCAGTTAGCTTCTCATCTGTCACAGGGAAAATGCGAGAATCTATTATTAGGGAGGTTATAGCAGGGCACTTCGAAAATCTCAGTGCAATCAGGCAGAGTCAACGTGGTTTTGTGAAAGGGAAATCGTGTTTGTCTAATTTATTAGAGTTCTTCGAGGAAGTAACACGCAACGTGGATAAAGGGGATCCTGTGGATGTGGTGTACTTGGATTTCCAGAAGGCTTTTGACAAGGTGCCACATCAAAGGCTGCTACACAAAATAAGAGCTCATGGTGTAGGGGGTAACATATTAGCATGGATAAAGGATTGGTTAGCTAATAGGAAACCGAGTAGGCATAAATGGGTCATTTTCAGGTTGGCAAGATGTAACGAGTGGAGTGCTACAGGGATCAGTGCTTGGGTCTCAACTATTTACAATCTAGATCAATGACATGGATGAAGAGACCGAATGTACGGTTGCTAAATTTGCTAATGACACGTAGGTAGGTAGGAAAATAAGTTGTGAAGAGGACATAAGGAGTCTGCAAAGGGATATAGATAGGTTAAGTGGGCAAAAAATTGGCAGATGGAGTATAATGTGGGAAAATGTGAACTTGTCCACTTTGGCAGGAGGAATAGAAAAGCAGTATATTATTTATATGGAGAGAGATTGCAGAACTCTGAGGTACAGAGGGATCTGGGTGTCTTCGTGCATGAATCACAGTTAGTATGCAGGTGCAGCAAGTGATTAGGAAGGCAAATTGAATGTTGTCATTTATTGCAAGGAGAATGGAATATAAAAGTAGAGATGTTTTGCTACAGTTGCACAGGGCATTGGTGAAGTTATTTAAGAAAGGACATAATTGCTTTGGAGGCGGTTCAGAGAAGGTTCACTCGACTGATTCTGGGGATGAGGGGGTTATCTTATGAGGAAAGGTTGGGCCTGTATACACTGGAGTTTAGAAGAATGAGAGGTGATCTTATTGAAACATATAAGATCCTGAGGGGACTAGAAGGGGTAGATGCTGAGGGGATGTCTTCCCTTGTGGGAGAGACTCGAACTAGGGGCCACAGTTTAAAAATAAGGGGTCTCCCGTTTAAGACGGAGATGAGGAGAAATGTTTTCCTCAGAGTTGAGTCCGTGGCACTCCCTTCCCCAGAGAGCGGTGGAGGCAGGGTCATTGAATATTTTTAAGGCTGAGTTAGATAGATTCCTGATTAACAAGGGAGTCAAAGGTTATAGTAGGTAGGTAGATCTTATCAAATGACGGAGCAGGCTCGAGGGGTCGAATGGCCTACTCCTGATCTTAATTCGTATGTAAGTCATGAGATGGGTACGGAGGAGGAAAACCATTTGGCCTGTTCTATCTCCTCCATGTAGGAGGGGGAGCCGACAGGACCCTTGCACCAAACACAAAATCGAACTGTTAAGTTATGCTGAACAACAACTTGCATTTATATAGTGTCTTTAACATTGTAAAACTTCCCAGGTTCACAGGAGCAATTATCAAACAAAATTTGACACCGAGCCACAGTAGGAGATATTAAGACAGGTGACCAAAAGCTTGGTCAAAGAGGTAGATTTTAAGGAGCGTCAGAGAGAGAGATATTTTGTGGGGGGGGGGGGGGGGAGGTTGAGGAGCTTAGGGCATTGACATCTGAAGACAGAATAGTGGAGCGATGAGAATCAGAGATGTGCAAAAAGCCCAGAATTGGAGAGCGCAGAGACCTCAGCGGGGGTGGGGGGCGGGGTTTGTAGGGCTGGGGGAGGTTACAGAGATGGAGGGGGGGTTGGTGGGCGAGGTCATGGAGGGATTTGAAAACAAGGATGAGAATTTTAAAATCGATGCATTGCAGATTGCCTTTATAAATCACTGGTTCGGTTGCTGGACGCCAGATGCCGGTGTGGGTCTTCCTAGTGGCTGTTGTCGGTGAACCCAGCCAGTTTTTTCTTGTGTTGCCGTCAGCTGTGCAAAACACATGAGCCAGGAACTGGTGGCACAAAGGCCTCGCTGACACTGGCATTGGAGGAGTTTAAATCCCCGCCAGTTGAATTATTTTTTTTTTTTTGTTCCAGCCTGTGAAATATGAATTCACCTGAGCACTCTGTACAAGGTGCGATCTTAACCTGACCTCCCATTGTGAGCAGTGCTGTGTTGCATTAACTGTTTTGCTGCTGTTTATTGGATCAATCAAATGTATCTCGGTTAAAGTAATATTACAGATGTGTTGGGTGAAATATTTGTGTTAATACTTATTGATTTTTGTTACAAAATTGAACGGCCTCTGGTTAGGACACTACCTGCAGAAGTAAAGATTTACTATATCTGCCTTTGTTAACCTAGTGAAGGAATAATATATGGGATCATTAATCACTAGTGTCTCTTTAAAAATTTATTTACTGAGTAGTTTGTTTTCCACCCCCCCCCCTTTCGCTTGAAGTTGGGTCAAGTGGTCCAGGCAGACGGGTCCGGGGTTTGATTTTCCCCCAATCTGCCGTTACTGATCTCACTTAGGATGGTAGTAGGGGCACTAGGAAAGGCTACAGAGCCTCTGAGTTATGGTGGGGGTGGGGGGAGGGATGGGCGACGGGGGGGAGAACCAGTTGACTGAGCAGGTCGTGGATTGAAGTCCCACTCCAGAGATTTTGAGCAAATAATCTGCGCTAACACTCCAGTGCAGTGCTGAGGGAGTGCTACACCGTCTGAGGTGCTGTCTTTCCGAAAAGACGTTCAACCGAGGCCCCGCCTGCTCTCGGATGGATGTAAAAGATCCCATGGCACCATTTCGAAGACGAGCAGGAGAGTTCTCCCCGGTGTCCTGGCCAATATTTATTCCTCAACCAACGACGCTAAAACAGATTATCTGGTCATGTATCTTGTTACTGTTTGTGGGATCTTGCTGTGCGCAATTTGGCTGCCGCGTTTCCTACATTACAACAGTGACTACACTTCAAAAGTGCTTCATTGGCGGAAATGTGCTTCGCCATATCCTGAGGTTGTGAAAGGTGTAATATAAATGCAAGTTTGTTTTTTTTCTCATCAGATTATTCTAATGGACCATTAGTCTGTAGGTTTCCAGGAGATCTTTTATTGATGTTGCCAAATCAATACAATAGAATCTTCAATGCATCTGGACACTAATGGTTTCTCTCGTGCTACATAGTCCCTTTTGAGAGACTTGAAACATAAAATGATCTGAATTCTTGGAAGAAAGCCTGTCCAAAAATGATACAGCTTCCTTTTTGATAGCATACTCAACAACAACACTGTGCATTTATATAGCGCCTTTTAATGTAACGCAGTGTTCCAAGGCACATCACACGAGCGTTCTCAAAAATGTTTTGACATCGAGCCAAATAAGGAGTTATTAGGACAGGTGACCAAAAGCTTGGTCAAAGAGGTAGGTTTTAAGGAGCGTCTTAAAGGTGGAGAGAGGACGGGAGAGGTTTAGGGAGGGAATTCCAGAGCTCGGGGCCTAGGCAGCTGAAGGCGTGGGGCCAGAATTGGAGAAGTGCAGAAATCTTGGAGCTGGAGGAGGTTAGAGATAGGGAGGGGCGAGGCCATGGAGGGATTCAGCAAGCACGGGGTGATGGGTGAATGGGACATGGTGCGAGTAGGATAGGGGCAGCAGGATTTTGGATGAGCTCATTGTACCTCATTGATTCCACTCCCTATACCTGTAGTTTCTTGCATATCTGTGCTGCCTGGAGAAGGTAGCCCTTCTACTCTGGTCTTGTAGAACTAGAAAAATATACACTCGGAATCCTGGATAATGTCCACAGTAGCTTTTGGAGATAAGGGATTATTATGTAGGACTTTCCCCACAGGCCATGTAAACAGGTCCATGATGGGACATGATCTGTGGAAGGACTGGGCTTGATGCACCTTCTTGCATTTCCTCTTTTATCTCGTCGTCTTGTCCTTCACAGGTTTGAAGGATGTTTGACTCGGTGAAGCCTTACGGAAACCAGGAGTTCTCTGCCCTGAAGAAGGAATGTCAGCAACGCAACCACCTCTTCGAAGACCCACTGTTCCTCGCTGATGAGGAGTCGCTGTTCTGCACCACGGCCCTGGTGTCTAACGTCCGCTGGAAGCGTCCTCCGGTAAGTAGTTTTACTGTTGCTTGGTGGGGACTGTGGTTGTGAGGGGCCCTGAGAGGACTACTTGTTAACTTGGCCATGACCCAATAGGCTCGGTGTGATTAGCCGGTGAGCAGCTGAGCTGTACAGACCACGAAATTCCCAGGTTCAGTCTCCAGTCTGCACTGAATTAGCTGATCTCTGATGGAATGACCACTTCAACCATGACTACACTTCAAGAGTGCTTTGGGACGTCCTGAGGTCTGGAAAGGCGCTGTATAAATGCAAGATCTTTCTTTCTCAAGTAGAAAAAGCAGCACATTTCTATATTGTATTTGGGACAGTTTTCTGGAACAATATGTTTTAGAACCAACAAGAGAACAGGGTCTAGTGATTATTAACAAACCAGAATTAGTGAACAATCTGACGATAAGGGAAGTGTGACAATAATATAGGAACAGGAGTAGGCCATTCAGCCCCTCGTGCCTGCTCCCCCATTTGATAAGCTCATGGCTGATCTGTGATCTAACTCCATATACCTGCCTTTGGCCCATATCCCTTAATACCTTTGGTTGGCAAAAAGCTATCTATCTCAGATTTAAATTTAGCAATTGAGCTAGTATCAATTGCTGTTTGCGGAAGAGAGTTCCAAACTTCTACCACCCTTTGTGTGTGGAAATGTTTTCTAATTTCGCTCCTGAAAGGTCTGGCTCTAATTTTTAGACTGTGCCCCCTACTCCTAGAATCCCCAACCAGCAGAAATAGTTTCTCTCTCTCCACCCTTTCTGTTCCCCTTAATATCTTAAACTTTGATCAGATCACCCCTTAACCTTATAAACCCAATTTGTGCAATCTATCCTTGTAACTTAACCCCTGAAGTCCGGGTATCATTCTAGTAAACCTACGCTGCACTCCCTCCAAGGCCAATATGTCCTTCCGAAGCTGCGGTGCCCAGAACTGCTCACAGTACTCCAGGTGCGGTCTAACCAGGGTTTTGTATAGCTGCAGCCTAACTTCTGCCCCCTTGTACTCTAGTCCTCTAGATATAAAGGCCAGCATCCCATTAGCCGTATTGATTATTTTCTGCACCTGTTCATGACACTTCAATGATCTATGTACCTGAACCACTAAGTCCCTTTGGACATCCACTGTTTTTAACTTTTTACCATTTAGAAAGTACCCTGTTCTATCCTTTTTTGATCCAAAGTGGATGACCTCACATTTGTCTACATTGAATTCCATTTGCCACAGTTTTGCCCATTCACCTAATCTATCAATATCGCTTTGTAATTTTATGTTTTCATCTACACTGCTTACAATGCCACCAATCTTTGTCGTCTAAGTCTTTAATAAATATTGTGAATAATTGAAGTCCCAAGACAGATCCCTGTGGGACTCCTAGTCTCATCCTGCCAATGTGAGTATCTACCCATTATCCCTACTCTGTCGCCTTTCGCTCAGCCAACTTCCTAACCAAGTCCATACCTTTGCCTCGATTCCATGGGCTTCTATCTTAGCTAATAGTCTCTTATGTAGGACTTTATCAAATGCCTTCTGGAAGTCCATATAAATAACATCCATTGACATTCCCCTGACCACTACTTTAGTCACCTCTTCAAAAAAATTCAATCAGGTTTGTCACTACCTTTCACAAATCCATGCTGGCTCTCTCTGATTAACAGAAAATTCTCGGTGTTTAGTCATCCTTTCCATAATTATAGACTCCAGCATTTTCCCCACAACAGATATTAGGCTAACTGGTCTATAATTCCCTGGTTTCCCTCTCTCCTTAAAAAGCGGAGTGACATGTGCAATTTTGCAATCTGGAGGGACAGTTCCTGAATCTAGAGAACTTTGAAAGATTATAGTTAGGGCATCTGCAATGTGCTCACCTACTTCCTTTAAAACCCTGGGATGGAAACCATCTGGTCCTGGGGATTTGTCACTCTTTAGTGCTATTATTTTCTTCATTACTGTTGCTTTACTTATGTTAATTTTATTGAGTCCCTTTCCCCGATTCAGTATTAGTTTTCTTGGGATTTCCCCATGCTTTCCTCTCTTTCTACTGTAAATACTGACGCAAAGTAATTGTTCAACATGTCCACCATGTCCCCATTGTCAATGACAGTATCCGCACTTTCGGTTTTTAAGGGGCCAACACTGCTCCTGACCACCCTCTTTTTCCTAATGTAACTATGAAAGTTCTTCGTATTTGGTTTTGATATCCCTTGCACGTTTCTTTTCATACACTTTTTGTAGTTCTTACTATCTGTTTTGTGGCCCTTTATTGATCTTTGTATCTTTCCCAATTGCCAGGATCGGTGCCATTTTTTGCCTTTTTGTATGCCCTTTCCTTATGTCTTTAGTTGTCTATGGCTGTTTATTTCTTTTGGCAAGCAAGTTCTTGCCCCTCAGGGGTATAAACCAATTCTGTATCACGTTAAATGTTTCTTTAAACATTTCCCACTGATCATCAGTCGTTTTACCCATTAACAGATTTGCCCAGTTTACTATGGACAGTCTCTGTCTCATCCCATTGAAATCTGCCTTACCCAAGTCTAGAATCTTAGCAGCTGATTCACTTTTTTTTCCCCTTTCAAACACTACGTTGAACTCGATCATGTTATGATCGCTATTGGATAGATGTTCACACACAGTTAAGCTGTTAACTAAATCTGGTTCATTACTCATTACTAAATCTAGTATGGCTTGCCCCCTTGTTGCCTCTAGGACATACTGCTGTAGAAAACTATCCTGGACACACTCAAGAAATTCACTACCTTTCTGACAGTTGCTGGTCTGCTTTTCCCAATCTATGTGAAGGTTAAAGTCCCCCGTTAAGACCACTATGCCTTTGTTACACGCTTGTCTAATCTCTGCATTCATACAATCTAGCACTTCAGAGCTGCTGCCAGGGGTCCTATATACAACTCCCACTATAGTCTTGGATCCTTTCCTATTTCTCAATTCAACCCATAAGGTCTCTGTTGGCTGCTTACCTCTCGTTATATCCTCCTTTATCATTGAAGTGATTTCTTCTGCAATCACTAAGGCTACTCCTCCCCCTCTTCCATTTTCCCTATCTCTCCTGTGGACCTTGTAACCCGGTATATTTAGTTCCCAATCCTGACCATCCTGCAGCCATGTCTCAGTAATAGCTATCATGTCATACCCTCCAATTTAAATTTGTGCCTGTAGTTCATTTAATTTATTCCTTATACTCCGTGCATTTGTGTATAGAACTCTTAGTTGGGCCACACATCCTAGCCTGGCCTTCAGCTTTGATGCTGGGTTAATGATTGAATTAGAGGAGGGAGGGTCACAAATCATGATTTTAAATTTAAGTAAGGCAAATTTTTGAAGGGATGAGAAATAAATTGACCCGTGTAAAGTGAGCTAATCTGTTAATGGTTAAACCCACAGATAAACGGTGGGAAGTATTTGGTATAATACAAACCCAGTAGATACCCATAAAAGGCAAAAGCTCCACTTGTGCAGTTAAACAACCATAGTCCACAAACGAGGTAAGAGACAGTATTAAGCTAAAAGAAAAGGCGTATATAAATGTAAAGAAAAGTGGGAATCCAGCAGACTGGGAGAGCTACAAAAAGCAACAAAGGGATACAAAGAAAGTAATAAAAAGGAAATATGAAAAAAGCTTTCAAGGGTATCAAAGCTAACAATAAAAGTACTTATAAATATTTTTAAAATGTAAATCACGGCCACATAGGATGTAATTTGTGACTTTGATAAAGGCCGTTTCAGTGCTGAGGCAGGGGGGGAGACCTAGTTGGAGAGATTCAGACATGGAGTTGCGGGAAAGACTGGCTCAGATTTGGGAGACGACAATACGTTCGGGGACTTTGGAGAGGAAAGGGAGGTTGGAGATGGAGCAGTAGTTTGCAAGGACAAGTGGGGGGGTCAAGGATGGGTATTTTGAGGAGGGGGTGATGATGGCAGATTTTGTTGGGAGGGGGACAGTAGCTGAGGAGAGGGAACCGTTCACAACACCAGCTAACATGGGGGGGGGGGGGGGCAGGAAGGGAAGTTGGTTGGTCAGCAGTTTGATGGGAATAGCGTCCAGGGAGCAGAAGGTGGGTGTCGTGGACCAGATGAGCTCGGAGAAGGCATGAGGGGAGATAAGAGAGAAAGATGCGAGCTTGGGGCTAAGGGCAGTGGGGTACCTTGGGGGGTGGGGGGGGGGGGAGCTTGGCTTGGTGGGCTAGGGGAAGGGAGGGATGAGGCAGCTGAATGGATGGTCTCGAACTTAGTGACAAAGAAGTCCAATGAGATCCTCGCACTTGTTAGTGAGGGTGGAGGAGGCAGGGGAAAGGGGTTTAAGGAGATGATTGGTAGTGGAGAAAAGAAGCCGGGGATTATATTCGCATTCCAGGATGATCCTGGAGTAGTGAGCAGTTTTGGCAGAGATGGTGCTTGTTCCCAAATGCTGTGAATAGTGGGACTGAGATCGATAGATTTTTGTTAGGTAAGAGCATCAAGGAACATGGAGCAAAGGCGGATAGATGGAATTAAGGTACAGATCAGTCATGATCCGATTGAATGGCGGAACAGGCTCGAGGGGCTGAATGGCCTACTCCTGTTGCTATGTTCCCTAAGCCTGGCCTGTAACCAACATGTTCCTCAGCTCTCTAGACTTGTGTAAGTTGGGTGTGTCCCTACGGGGAGAGAATGCGCATTCTGTGTTGGGCAAACAAAACTCCACCTGTGTGGATTTCTCAGTAGCTTGGTGTGGAGACTGCTGCCTGTGGTGATGGGTTTCAAATGTGTCTGATTTTAAAAATAAAAATCGCGTGTTGTAAAGCTAACTTGTGCTCAGGGTTGCTGCATTCTGTAAGGAGGCAAAAGGTGCATGGGTTAGAGAGCTGTTTAGCATCCCCAATTTTCATCGCTTCGCCATTGGCGGCCGTGCCTTTAGTCGTGCTTTTTTTCTCGCGCGCGCGCGCGCGCGCGCGCGCTCTCCTTTTTTAAAGCGCTCCTTAAAACCCACGATTTACTACTTTAATGGCGCTATACATAAATGCAAGTTGTGGTCGCAGCAAAGTAAGATTTCTCACCGTCTTGAATATTCCAGGGCTGCGTTGGATCCAAGCGGCAAATATTGGAGATTGTTGTTCTCCTGCTTCTTGTGTACGAATTGTAACTTTTTTGATGCCTGTCTTGTCCAAAGGAATTCAAAAACCCACAAGGCCCTCCTCCAGCTGGCTGACTGGATTTTAAACTTGTGTTTTTTTTCTGAGTTGTGTAAAAGTACTGGAATCCATAAAGGTCCAGCTAGACCACATCTGGAGTACTGCGTTCAGTTCTGGGCACCGCACCTCGGGAAGGATATATTGGCCTTGGAGGGGGTGCAGCGCAGATTCACCAGAATGATACCGGGGCTCAGAGGGTAAAATTATGAGGACAGGATGCATAAACTTGGCCTGTGTTCCCTTGAGATTAGAAGATTGAGGGATGATCTGATCGAGGTGTTTAAAACGCTAAAAGAATTTGATACGGTAGATACAGTTTCCCGATTTGGTGGGGGGGGGGGGGAAGACAAGAACGAGGGGACACAATCTTAAAGATAGAGCTAGGCCATTTAAGAGGGAAATCAGGAAGCACTTTTCACGCACAGGGTGGTGGGAACATGGAACTTTCTCCCCAAAAAAGGCTATGGAGTAGGGAACATGGCAACATCAAGCTCGCAAACTGCAAATGAAGAACTCGGGAACATAACAATAGGAGGAGGCCATTCAGCCCCTCGAACCTGTTCCGCCATTCAATCACATCATGGCTGATCTGTACCTCAACTCCATTTACCCGCCTTAGCTTTATATCCCTTGCTTTCCTTGCCCAACAAAAATCTATCGATCTGTCTTGAAAGCTCCAATTGTCCCCCCCAGCATTAGCCACCTTTTTGGGACAGAGAATTCCAAATTTCTACCAGCTTTTTTTTTTGTGTGAAGAAGAATTAGAGGAAGAAAGACTGAGGAAGGAAAGGAGTTCAGTTTCAAAGTCACAGAATCATAGAATGGTCAGAAGGAGGCCATTTGGCCCATCGAGCCCGTGCCGGCTCTTTGTAAGAGTTGTCCAGTTGGCCCATTCCCCCGTTCTTTCCCTGTAGCCCTGCAAATTTTTTCCCTTCAAGCATTTATCTAATTCCTTTTTGAAAGCCACAATTGAATCTGGTTCCACCTGCCTTTCAGGCAGCGCATTCCAGATCATAACTACTCGCTGCATTTTTTAAAAAAAAAAGTTTTTCCTCATGTTGCCTTTGGTTCTTTTGCCAATCACCTTAAATCTGTGTCCTCTGGTTCTTGACCCTTCTGCCAATGGGAACACTTTTTTTTCTTTATTTACTTTATCTTAAACCCTTCATGATTTTGAACATTTCTATCAAATCTCCTCCTAACCTTCTCTGCTCTAAGGAGAACAATCCCAGTCTATCCACGTAACTGAAGTCCCTCATTCCTGGAACCATTCTAGTAAGTCTTTTTTGAACCCTCTCTAAGGACTTCACATACTTCCTAAAGTGCGGTGCCCAGAATTGGACACAATACCCCAGTTGTGGCCGAACCAGTGTTTTGTAAAGGTTCATCATGACTTTCTTGCTTTTGTACTCTATGCCTCTATTTATAAAGCTCAGGATCCCGTATGCTTTTTTAACCACTTTCTCAACCTGCCCTGCCACTTTCGAAGATTTGTACACATATACCCCCAGATCTCTGTTCCTGCACCCCCTTTAGAATTGTATCATTTAGCTTATATTGTCTCTCCTCATTCTTCCTACCAAAATGTATCACTTTGCACTTCTCTATCAATTTCATCTGCCACGTGTCTGCCCATTCCACCAGCCTGTCTATGTCCTCTTGAAGTCTTTCACTATCCTCCTTACTGTTCACTACACTTCCAAGTTTTGTGTCATCTGGAAATTTTGAAATTGTTCCCTGTACACTCAAGGCAGCATTTGAGAGTGTGGCACCAAGGAGCCCCAGTAAAATTGAAGTCAATGGGAATCAGGGTAAACTCTCCAGTGGCTTTTTTTTATTCGTTCATGGGATGTGGGCGTCGCTGGCAAGGCCGGCATTTATTGCCCATCCCTAATTGCCCTTGAGAAGGTGGTGGTGAGCCGCCTTCTTGAACCGCTGCAGTCCGTGTGGTGAAGGTTCTCCCACAGTGCTGTTAGGAAGGGAGTTCCAGGATTTTGACCCAGCGACTATGAAGGAACGGCGATATATTTCCAAGTTGGGATGGTGTGTGACTTGGAGGGGAACGTGCAGGTGGTGTTGTTCCCATGCGCCTGCTGCCCTTGTCCTTCTAGGTGGTAGAGGTCACGGATTTGGGAGGTGCTGTCGAAGAAGCCTTGGCGAATATTTTTTTTAAAAACACCCAAGTCCAGGTCACCAATTCTAGGAAAGAATGAAATGCTTAGAAATTGCAACAGAACCAGGCCATTTGGCCCAACCAGTGTGTAATTGTTTACCCTTCACACAAGTTGTTCTAATCACACTTACCCAACCTATTCCGTATCCCTTCAACCCTTTTTTCTGCATCCACCCATCTAATCTAATCTTGAATGTTGACATAGTTTCTGCCTCAACCCCTAATATTGGAAGTGAATTCTACAGTCTCTCAACTCTCTGTGTAAAGAAGTTTCTCCTGCTCTCTGTTCTGAATTCTCTTGCATTTAATCTTGTAACTACGGCCCCTCGTTCTTGCCCCCTCAACTACTGGAAATAGTCTGATTTTTACCTACCCTGTTCCATCCGTTCACAATTTTAAACACTTCCATCATATTGTCGAGCAATCTGTGTTTTAGGAATGGAAACAGACCTCATTTTTCAAGTATTTTCTTTGTATTTATATATCCTCACACCAGGCACCATCCTCATGTATCTGTGCTGTGCCCTCTAAGTCTCAATATCCTTCCTATAGTATGGAGCCCAATGCTGCTGACTGTATGCTAACTGAGGTCTTAATGTGGTTTTATGTAGACTCATCATTACTTCTTAGCCTTTACATTCTATACCTCTTGTGATTAAAATCTAGAATCCCATTAGTTTTTTTTACAGCTTTTTCAACTGAGGTGCCACCTTTTTAACGTCCTCTGAACCTGTCTTGTCCCGCCAATCCCCCTGGGTTAGAGAGAGAGTACCTGAACCACAGCTGATCGAAGAGGGAGCGATGCTAACACTGGCTGCCTGAAGTATTCCATTCCACGGCACAGACATCTCCCTCCTTAATGAAACACACCTACCCAATGTATTTAATTCTTGAGTCTCGTGCACAACGCCTGGTTTGCCACCGATCTGGTGATCAGGTTTGTAAAGGACTTGGTCCTACTCAAGACTGAAGTTGTTCGGAGAGCAATGAAAGGAATACAGGAACATGCAGGATCGGAAAAGATCATTAAGATCCATCTGGGGTCCAAGAAATGTCCTTCTGACGACACCTCTCGCACTCTTTAGCTTTTTTTCAAAGTACTTAATCCACCTCTCGTGAATTTGCTAATATTCTCAGTCCCCTCTGATCCCTTGGCAGTTTATAGTATCATAATAGGTACAGCACAGGAGGAGGCCATTCGACCCATCGTGCCTGTGCCGGCTCTTTGAAAGAGCTATCCAATTAGTCCCTTTCCCCATAGGCCTGTAAATATTTTTTTTCCTTTTTCAAGTATTTATCCAATTCCCTTTTGAAAGTTACTATTGAATCTGCTTCCGCCGCCCTTTCAGGCAGCGCATTGCAGATCATAAACAACTCTCTGCATTTATATATTAAAAAAAATGTTTCCTCATGTCGCCTCTGCCTCTTTTGCCGTTCACCTTAAATCTGTCCCCTGGTTACCGACCCTTCTGCCCCTGGAAACAGTTTCTCTCCATCTTAGAGCCTTAATGATTTTGAACACCTCTATCAAATCTCCCCTTAACCTTCTCTGTTCTAAGGAGGACAACCCCAGCTTCTCCACTCTCTCCACATAACTGAAAGCTCTCATCCCTGGAACCATTGTAGTAAATCTCCTCATCACCCTCTCTAAGGCCTTGATATTCTTCCTACAGTGAGGTGCCCAGAACTGAACACAATACTCCAGCTGCGGCCTAACCAGTGTTTAATAAAGTTCATTCCATATGTTCGCCACACTATAAGACCGGAAACACGGGGAAAAAGAAGTCAATGAATATGTCTCCATTTTATAAAGAAATTTAACTTTTTTTTCTCACTCGTTGTGCATTCTGCTTCATTAAAGCTTTTTTTTTTGAAAGAAAAGACTTGCATTTTTCAGAATGTCCCAAAGAGCTTTACAGCCAATGGGGAACCGTTAAAGTTGTAATATAGGAGACATGGCCAATTTGCACACGGCAAGGTCCCACAAACAGCAATGTGATAATGACCAGATAATCTGTTTTTAGTGATGTTGGTTGAGGGACAAATATTGTCCAGGCTTCAAAATCATGGCATGGGATCTTTTATATCCACCTGAAAGGGCCTCTGTTTAACGTCTCATCAGAAAGACGGCACCTCCGGCAGTGCAGCGTTCCCTCGGCACTGCACTGGGAGCGTCCGCTTAGATTTTGTGCTCAAGTCTCCGGAGTGGGACTTGAACTAGCGGCCTTCTGATTTGAGACAAGAGTGCTGCCAATGAGCAATGCCTGGCGCAGCCCCAGGAGTTAAAATCCTACTCCCTCCTGATTTCGATGTGTGGATATTTTCTCCCCACAAGACAGGAATGTAAAGAAGGGAAACACTTGAGGGGAATACGAAATTGGCGGGCAGGAAAAGACCAGCTGGTCCGTCAAGCCTGCCCCACACCATGATGACCGGAGCATCGTGACTAAACTCTCCCTCCCTTCTCCGTTCCACCCCCCTCCTACCATGTAATCTCCTGGGAGAGGCAAAAAAACTAAAGAGGAGGGGGGGAGGGGGGGAATAAACCCAGGGCCAATACGTGGGGAAAAAATACTCTGGAAAATTCCTCTCCAATCCCCTCAGGTGATCAAAACCAGTCCAGGAGATCACATGGACCGAGTGTCATCTGTGAAGACACTTATCTTCTGTACGGTGCGATCTCTGCCCCAGTCAGGAACAGGTCCAGCTCCCTCTTGGAGGCAGAGAGTCTGCACCCACCACACCAGCCAGCATCATATTCCAGAGGCTCAGTACTCCCGGCGGGGGAAAGGAGAACCGCCCAACATCCAGTCTATTCCTACTCTTCCATTGTTTAAACTAGTGTTTCCTGGTCCTTCCCCCAACCTGTTAAACTGGAATAATCTATCAATAGGGCCGCTTTCCAGCCCTTTATAATTATTTTTATAGACCTTTATCAGGTCTCCCCTAAGCCTACACTGCTCTAAAGTAAATAGACCAGCGTCCTTGAACCTATCTGAGTAGCTGAAGTTGTTTAAGTCAAGAAATCCATTCTTGTGGCTCTCCTGGACCTTTTCCAAGGCCACAGTTGTTTAGTTATGTCTTCCACTCTCTCAGCAATAGAATGATGCTTGGGGCAGGCTGAATTCACGATGTTTCGGGCCAAGAGAATGAATTATTGTTTTGTTTGGTTTTTTAAAAAAAATGTGTGGCCCTGTCTGTCCTTTTTCCATTTGCCGTGATTTATTTAGTCTCTCCGGGGAAGGGCCTAATCCAGAAAATATTGGCTCCCTGGCGGTCACCGAGAATTAGCCTGGTCACCAGCCGACGGTCTTGTGACCTGCGCCACAGTCGCGACAAATGAGGGTGGTGGTATCTCCATGGTAACCCAACCACGTACGGATTTCAGAACCGTGGATCGAGGGAACTATAATAAAGTGAACTAAAACCCCTGTGGATTTTTTGGGATGTGCTGGAACTGCCTGTGTGTTTGACTGTGAATGGGTTTTTTTGTTTGTTTTTATTGCTAGGACATGGTGGGGGGTGGGGCAGGAAACTCGAGATTCTTGATCAGTTTAAAGGCCCTTTTGTCCCCGCTCGCAAAGCGAGATTATCGGCCGTTTTAAACGTGACGTTCCTACGGAGCTTCTGCTCGTGAGGCCAGACCGTCCTGCTTGTATTAAAAATGGCGGTCGGCCGTCGTTTTTTTTTAATAAAAAAAAGGGCCGCTCGCTGCCTTCAAGCGCAGGGCAACGAGAGCTGTGCGACGATCTCGCCACCGTGAAGTGACGTGCAAGCGATCCGACTGTGCGTTTCGATGCTCTGCCCGTTCTTGTAACCGAGGAAGCACTTTTCAGGTTGTGCTGGTTTGGCTCAGTTGGTACCACTCCCCACTTTGAGTTGGAAGATGGCAGATTGAGCCCCAGTCTCGGGACAGGAGCGCATGATCCAGGCTGAAAGGAAGAAACGGCGTCAGCCGTGGCTCAGTGAGTAGCACTCTCTCTTCCAGAGACTAAAGGTCGTGGGTTCAAGTCCCGCTTAAACCAAGGCCCTGTTTTGCCCTCTCGGATGTACGTAAAAGATTCCACGGCACTGTTTTGAAGAAGAGCAGGGGCGTTATCTCCGGTGTCCTGGCTAACATTTATCCCTCAACCAACATCACTTTTTTAAAAAAAAAACAAATTATCTGGTCATTATTTCATTGCTGTTTGTGGGATCTTGCTGTGCGCAAATTGGCAACAACAGCGACTACACTTCAAAAGTACTTCATTGGTTATAAAGCGCTTCGGGACGTCCTGAGGTCGTGAAAGGTACTATAGAAATGCAAGTTTTTTTTTTGCGGACCGGGTGAAGCTCAGCTACGATGCTTCCTGCAGGCGAATAGCTGGCAGTCGATCTTCCGAGATGTGAAGTCCGGCCACTCGGCACCAGAAGGGCGCCTGCAGAAATTCACCCCAGTCAGGAATCACTACCTTCGGGGCGGGGGGAAAAGAGAGAAAAGATGAGCCTTTCGTGACTTGCTCACAAAGCAAACGGATCTAAAATTCCTCATCTGACAAAAGATTCTTTGGCGTCGATCCCT